>NC_086330.1:116052354-116353604 GCF_032445375.1 Bacillus rossius redtenbacheri | reverse complement strand
AGAGGAATTATTTCCCAGTAACCTGCAAGAGGTGGATAGGTCTATCATAGAAGGAGGAATTGAAAATTTTACCACTGTCACTTCTCCTGTTATTTCAAATTCAACTACTGGGAACAGAATTGTCTCGCCCAATATGGATTTTACACATTCCAGTTGTGATGGACCTTTGTGTTCTTTCCAGGATGTGGCTCCAGTTCCTAAAATAATTTCTCGGGTCACAATAGAGTCAAAGACAAGGCCTAGAAGAAAAATGCATTCTCAGATCCTAACTTCAACTCCGCAAAAAAATGTCTTGAAGATGCTAGGGTAAAAAGGGCTGTTGTAAAAATAATGAAGTTCGAATAAGAAAGAAGAAAGGACTTCATGGAGACTTAGGCCCAGATTCCCGGACAAAAAAGAAACAATGTCGTAAGAAGATACTTCCAGTTAGTTCCTCAGAAGATGATGCAGTTGCTGATCCTTGTAATGACATAGAACCAACAATAAGCAATGCCAAAGACTTTTGCATTCTTTGTGGAGATGAGAGACATGACAATGAACTTTGGTATAGGTGCACTTCGTGTTCAGAGTGGGCTCATGCAGAGTGCACTGGATTTGATACACCAGACAATTATATTTGTGACTATTGTCAGTCATAAATACCAATCACTTAAGAGTTGATTTTATCAGCTATAATTTACATAATTCTTATTTTGTCTCAACAATTTTTTTTCACAGAAAATTTTTTAATTTATTTGCTTGTAGTGTTCTATGCATTTATTTGTGCTTTTAGTATTAGTTAAGTGACAGCCATATGTCCAAAATAATTTAAATATTTTGGTGAATATAAATGATCGGAATTACCCAAATGTCGGGGTAATTCCAACCAAACATATGACTTATTAAAAAAATTTTTTTCCCCAAACCAATAACAATTTCTTTATTTCTAATACCCACAAGTCAAGTCATAATATAGGAGAATATATATTCTGTTTTACACCTCCTTTCCGTAACAAATTGTCTTAATATGGACAATCTTGCTTAAGTGATCGGAATTCCCCCACTCTACCCTACAAACTGCGCAAGGAAAGCAATGACGCGAAACACTACCAACGCAAGAAAATCACGGTGGTTTATTAAAACACGCAAGTCGCAAGACGCCATCACCCCTAAAACTTGACGTTGTAAATCATTAGAACACAAATTTCTTTCCCGGGCATCTTTTGATAATTCATGTTTATCATGAGAACATACTTTTTTTTTCACTATTAAATTTTTTTTTACTGTGCTAATTTTTAACAAGAAAAAACGTGAAATTAATAATCATAACATCATTTTCTTCTATGCACATAATGTCTGAGTCTTAAAAGTTTTCGAAAAACTTCACTTCAAATACAAGTCAAAATTCAAGAGGTTCAAAGTTGATTAATGTTTGTGCTGCACTTTTGCAACTCACATAGTTAGTGAAGAAGTATTTTAAAACTACATTATTGGACTTTATGCATCTTACATTCTTACATACTATAAAAACCTGGCCTTCAGCCCACCCCACACGATGCCCATTTTCTGCTATAACTTCTGTTATACCCATGGGTATAAAAATTTTCATAAAAGTTCGTATAGCATACAAGAAAAAAAGGATTCGTTACCCCATACACACGATACCTAGAATGCAAACAGAAAACCAGCCAACACAGTGGCCGACCAAAGCAAGCATATCCGGGTACATTAAACATGTCGCTATCCATTTACCCAAATACTGAAAGTATATGAAAATTGCAGCTGTTTATTTTAAAGATTCTGTAACCTAGTGAATGATTTTTTCATATTTTATTTTCTATATTTCATTTGCAAAAAAATAGAACAAAGTTTATTTAATTTTTAAATCAATACAGAGCAATTTTTAAAATCAACGAAATTTTATTTTTTTATTGGTAGGTTAGTTTAAAAATTTATTAATATAAAACTTAAAGGATACAAACAAAATTGGGTTTGCTTTAAAGTAGTTTACTTATAATATATTTATAATATTACATTAATAAGACAATTGTTAATCTAGCAATTCACAGTAATAACTGTGTTAATTTCATTGTGATAGTAAAAAATGTACCAATTCACATATTTTTAAGTGTTACTTGATTTACTAACTTATTTTACTACTTACTTTGAGAAATTGTAACTAACAATTTTTGTAACCCAGTGACAACAAAAAAAAAAAGTTTAGTTTGAATAAAAAACTTAAATCTAAAGTGAAGGAAAATCATATATATATTTTTAAGCTAACAGGTGGGGGTTTCTATGAAGTGTTAGTTTATTCATTGATAATTTATGAACAGTCATTCCTAATAAACATTGGAGTTTTAATTAGAGAAATTGTTTTTTTTTGTTTAAATTACTTGTGAACATAATTTAATTGTATCTAAAGTAAAAATAAATATATCTAGTATTAAAATAATGAAACCAATGGTCTGAGCTATGTATTTAATAATATTATAAAAATAAGATAAACAAAATAAAAAAGGCTTAGCAGTGACTAGGTTTTGAACCACATCATAAACTACCACTCAAAACACCCCTCTTCCCCCCCCCCCAGCTACACCACTACACTACCTAGTCTCTCATTCTTTGGGATGGAGACAAAGTTATTCATATATTAATACTGTAATACATTTTTATTATGTATTTTAAAACTTGTGATTACTTCTTTCTACAACTATTTTAGTTCACCAAATATATTCCAGGATATAAAGTTTCATATGGCATACCATGACATTACATCCCCATATATATATATATATATATATATATATATATATATATATATATATATGGGTTTATATTGCTACACTTGAATCCGCCATTTTGACGGTTTTGGCTAAAACTTGAGATATGAAACTTTTATACCCAGAGCCAGACCCCTTGGAAGGGAGCTGAAAAGTTACCTACACGAGAGCAGGCACACTAACAGAAAATAGGTTTGAAAATTGCTAAGGAAATGGGTATCATGTGGGTCTGGCTTTAGACCCATCAACATCCACACTTCACCACGCCATTATAAGCAAAAGAGGTACAAGACCCATAAGAAATTGCTACAATTCTGAGAATCCACCAAAACAAAATTATACAGTCGAAAAATCTAGTTTACTGGATAATGGAAAAAAATACTAAACTTGAAATTTTTTTTATGAAGAATAAAGTTGTCCTATTATCCAAGTCAAACACTGCTTGTTTCGAGGACTAAACATACCATTTCAATGGACCCCAAAATGTACAAGTTTCCTGTCCTTTTAGTTATTAAACTCTACTTAAAATACAATGAATACTCTGTTGAAATACACTGAAAGTTTTCACATGTTTGAAAAATCATTCAAAAATTTTAATAGCCAATCATTTTTATAATTTATAAAGTAAAAAAATTGTAAGATACTTAATTGCCTTATAATAAATGTAACAACATGACTAAAAAATATTTATCTTCAACTGTTTTTACAATATCTGATCATTCAACAAAAGAACACCCATTAAAAAATTTTAACCATAGAAGGGTCTTTCCGATAATAACACGTTACTTCATTGCTTTTCTTTAAAAGTAGTTCAACTAAAGGTAGCAAGGGATCTTTCCTGGAGAAACTTTTCCAGTCATCTGTCGAAATTGTTTAAGTAGAGCTACAGGAGAATTCAGAAATTCGCATTTTGAAATTTAGAAATATAAAACATTTTTCTTATACAGTAATGCAAAACTTCAATAATACTATTGTGAATAGCATGCACACTGAACTATGCCAAACTGAAAGTGTTTCAGGCATTGTCATGTTTTAATGTTAAATCCACTGGAAGCAGTACACAGTTAGCTCAAAACTTATAATATTCAATACATCTGCAAGCACTAAAGATTTTGTATCCCTTTCCTTAAGAGTTTTTTGAGTGCCAAGCACCATCAGGTACAGCTTGCTTATCTTTCAGTTGAACTTGCGAACTTGCAAGATAACAAACAATGAACAATCCCACATTCAACACGCAATTAAAGATAGTCTCGCCAAAGACACCAGGAACCAACAGCTCCAACATGGTATCTGTATAATTTTCTCACTGATGTTAATGCTGGAAGCTGGTGGGCCATCGGCTTGCAATGTAATGCTCAAGACAAGAATGATTCGTGCAGATGGATGAAAGAATGGGATTACTGAACATGTACACACTACACAAAACATTACGTGAGTATTTACTGAATTAATTCCTTATTAAATTGCTGATAGGAATAGGCATGAAAGTGTGTATCACCTCTGTTACAGGCAATGATTAGCATCATATTTTGCATATGTAAAGATGAAGGATGTAGGTAATTATAAACTTAAGCACACTCTTAATGATTAAAACTTGGCATTTAAAAGACTACTACTTTTATTTTTTAGCTTTAATAAAGACATGACTGCTTGTTTTCATTCAAATAGACAAAATTTTAAGCATCTGTGACATGTTAGCTAACAGATAAGGTATGGTAATTTTTACTTTTGAAAGCTTACATTGTATCCCTAATGAACTTAAGTAACCACGTTTTACAAATAAATTTTTGTAGGTATGACACGGCTAAGTTTATGTCCAGTTTCAGATTCCAATCAAGTTAGATCTTTCTTTCTGGTAGAAATACTGAATAAATTATGAACAAATTAAATAAATTCAAAAAATTATCCAAAAGCAAAATGTAGTGGTAAGTACAGCCCTAACCAATCTTAAAGGTCCCATACGGAAACAGCAGGTGCTGTTTTTGGTATAGTACTATAGGCTGCAGCCCTCGCTTTTACATTTGTGAATTAAAAGCACTTTTCACTAGGACAACTATTTTTTATCAGCCAATTGTCTCACTCTGTGATGGCACATGTGCACACCAATGAGGGGTGAGTGTTGATGGGTTTAAAGCCAGGGAAGGGAGGAATCCAGGAGTCTGAAGAAAAATTGCCCTACAGGGCTACATGAGTGAGCAGTTTGTATGACAATGAATTGGTGCGTAGGTTTTTATAGTGTTGCAGTTGTTTCAGTAATTTGAAAAGTAGTGCTGCTCACTGTGAAAAGTGCAGTATTTCTTTATGAGTTAATATGTATGTTAGTATAGTAACATAATTCTTTCAAACAACAATCTATTACCTGTCAGAATAATAACAGGTAATACAATCAAAACTAAACTAACTTCATGCAAAATAGTATGAGCCACTAAACACAATCCTTCTAATAAAAGACTAATTAGCATACCAAACTATTATAAATTGAGTAGTTTCAGTGCGAATCAACTCAAATTTATAGAAACTTTTACTTTAGAGACATGATGCCATTCTATTCAACAATCATAGAAGATAATTGTTAATGTCTCTTATGCTTCCACACTAAAGCTTTTCCATTCCAATGTTTAACAGGCAAGTTTTCCATAAGAGAGTATTGGTACATTCTCCTATTACAGTCTTAGGCAAGATGACACATGTTTTGTTCCGGACATCCTGATTTCTGTTTCCTAAGGTTTCCAGTAATTATTCTAAGCATAATAGGTCCCAATAAATGGCCACCACCATTTTCATTTGGATTCTATTCCCTATATCATAATGTCAATGATAGAATAAATTCATACAAATTGTATGTTAAATTGAAATAAATCAAAAGTGTTTGCAGACTTATAAGGCTTAGGTTTTTAACTACTTCTTAGCTTCTGGGTTTGGACACATCAATGATTTTACAGGCATGATTTTAATCCACAAGCTAAGTAGAAGTCAGAATTGTTAAATTACATCAGTATAATCCTCACTTAGTTTATAAAAAAATAAGACCTAAATATTTGTTTATTATTTAATGCAGGAATGAAACAGGAATATGAATAGGTCATTTGACTTACTCCACATTTCACATATGTAGTTGTAAAGTAGGATATTTTTGGGAATTTGCATTTGTTTTTTTTAGGTCTTGTGATGAGAACGGGGCAGCTAGAAACGGTCTCAGACTCACAAGGTGGCAGCGAACATTGTGGTTATGTGGTTATTGTAACCTAGGTGCACTCGAGATGCTAAAAGAGAGATTTTTGTGGATGTTTTCAGTTGCCTTTCATAGCGTGAGAGCAAAGGAACTCGAGTAACTAATTATGATCCAGGGAAAAATAAATTAGAACAATTTCTGAACCAGCCGAGAATCAATCCTGACAAACTTTGACTACACACTTTAGGACCCTAGCTTTCGAGCCCACTGGTGGACAATTAAAATGGTAACTTTTTCAATTTATTTATAAATGTCTGACAAAAGGTTTTAGATGTAAACCTGCACTAGTGAAAATATATGTGAAACCAATATAATTTTTACTAAAATTACAGAAACCTTACGAAAAGTTGTCAATAAGTAAGGAAAAAACAGATCTGTAAGTGCTTCATTTATTTAAAAATTAATCATGTCAATAAATTTTTTGTAGCTTCAGAAGAATGGATAAAAGATACATTAATCATTCTTCTTAGTCATAGTCAAATGGCAGCTAAGATATTCATGCCAATTACACCTATGGTTTCAAACAAAAATACATACAGCTAAGTAACCACTTGTAGACGGTAGCTGGATCATAAAAAAACTGCTGTTATTTACCATTTACCTTCATTAGCCTAAAGCTAGAGTCATAAACAATGCAACGACGAACACATCACAACAAATCCAACAAACTGTCACACAGCATTCCAGCACGACAGATTTAATAGCGTAGGGTCACAATACCAAAAGATTAACCTGACGATTTCTGATTTGGCTGTTGGCAAATTGTTCCAAGCCAAGTACTTGCATAATATGCAGTATAGAATGCACTAAAAACAGTGTAGAAGAGAAAATGAACATGAAATCTCAGCCCGCTTTATCTTTTATGGCTAATTTTTGTAGTCCTTCAACCCAATTTCATACAAAATACCATGAGTCTGAACTTTATTAATTACAAGTTATTCACAAACTCGTCCATTCCTAAATTAAATCTTCACCAATCTACAACATTGACCACAAACACAATGGTATCTGTTTATATAAACAGATGAAGGCAAGTTACAAATATTAAAGTATACTCACATGTAAAATGAAATTTCATTTTTCAGCATAAAAATTTACCAAGTTGGTAAATATTTTTGAAGTTAAATTCTGTAAGGTTCCTATCCATTTCTATTTTGCTTTCTGTCAGGCGACACGACAAAATTAGACATAGAATCTATTCCTTGTGGGCACTCAGGACGCGTAATTTGCAGGGGTAATGTCACTGCGAACTCGTATTTCAATGGCTACTGAGCATGTCGGGCCCATCGTGGAACTGTGATTCCAGATTAGCATATAATTACAAGAAAATACTGAATAGTAAAAAAGTGACATATTATTTGCATTCAAACTTTAACTACAAATATATTTTTTTTTTGTAATAGCACTTATTAATAAAGGACCAAAAATGGAATAAAAATGTATCTGTTATTTTTGGGATTTTACATAACTTACAGTAAACTAAGAATATAGAAGCATATGTTATTTTATTAAGTGATCTGAATAATTTTTTAAGGATTTTTTTAAATGGTGTGTACTGTGTTTTGAATATCAACAGTGTTTTCTTTTGCAATATTTTATGTGCATGCCTAGCACTTTAGATTGTTCTGTGCTAGCTTGCAAAATGTTTGCACTCTCGATGTAGCGACAGAGACTTGCTAAACAAAATCCCTCTCAGAGGCACTATTTCACCTAGTGTGGCAAAGAATTGGCTCCCTTAAACTCTACGTGGAACATGTGCTTAAAAGCAATTAAAATGAAAATAGGTAGAAGAGAGATAGTTATATAGTTTACTCTACCTTACCGAGAAGACTTAAAGAGCATCACCCATTTTTGTTGACCTTGCAAACAGTTTCAAGGATTCTTAAAGTATCCATAATGCAGCCTTTCATGCATCCTTGTAGCTCTTCAGCAGCTTGCAGCACTGGTTTAGTATAAATGTGATGACAGTTGTTTGTTTAGCCGGCAGACTGTTGTCCACAGATCTGTCTATCTATTACTGTTAACCGATCAACTTAAACTTCACAAATGGAAAATTTCATGAAAAATTAAAGATTCTAAACACAAATAAATTACTGCCACAAATATATTACTTTGTTGATACGCTGTTATTATCATAAAGACTGAATATTCTTTCACTGCAAGTTCCTCATTGAATGCAGCCTTGAAACTTAAGGAACCTTTGGTTAACGCTGCGTCGGTAGAGGACATATATCCTTACTATTCTGAAACAGCCTACCACTATAGTGATCATTTTAAAATAGTAGTTTTATTAAAAAAAAAAATAAAGAAAAATTACTGCTTACCTTATAGAACTTGAAGGTGTAGTAGTTTCACAGCAACAAGAAACAGTTGTGTTACATCATTAGATGAAGCACTAAGTGAGGTCTATCAAACTGGATTACACAGCAGGAACTTCATATTTTGCTTCATTACACATATGCCACTGAAAATCAAACAATAAAGCTATGAATAATTAATTCAGTTCATATACATACAGTATATTGGTTGGAAACAAAAATAAAATAGTACATCCTATTCCTTTACACTACAGATGCTAATAATATTGTGTGATTTCCCCGACTTTTCATGGTATTTCCGAACACTTTCTTTCCTCTGTTGTTTTCAGGTTTTCTACATTTGCAGCGATCTGCCTGCTTTTTACGTAACTAGACCAATTAAGTTTTTAAATCTCTCAAGAACAACTGCCATACATTAATTACAATAATGAGAGGCTGGCAAAAAAATATTTTTCTGCACAAATATGAAGACCAAACCAGGTACAACTAGGTTGTATAAATATTCCAATTACAATATGTAATTAATACCTGCATATGATTTTGGGCACTTTCAGTTGCTAACTGTTCAGAACAACAAAAAAAGGTATACTTGTTAATATATAATTTGAATACCATAAATATCATAGGATCAATGTATATTTTTGGTACAATAGGTACTATGCAAAAATAAATTTAAAAAAAAAAGGTACTTACCGGTACGTATTAACGCCACCACAGCAGAAGTTGCGCTAATGCGTGTGAAATCATGTGAATGGTTGATTAGGTCAGGATAGCTACATCATAAATTGGTAATTCCTAAGCAACCATAAGAAATATTTTATAATATTTTTAATGTAGCTATACTAACCCAACCAACTGTCCACAACGTTTGAAAGCTGTTTTAATGTAGCCAACCTTACCTTATTGAAAACATTGCAGATGGTAGCACAATTTATTCTGACAGTTGGAAAGGTTACCAGTGTTTTATTTTATGCTTTTTCACAAAAAATTTTAGGTGTAGATTGGCGGCACTTAAAAACTGCCAAATCTGTAGCTGCGGTAGCGTTAATACGTAAGTACCAAATAACCCATAGCACTTAGCCAGTACCAATTTGAAAGGAAGGTCTTAGGTTTTATTTGTAAATAATATTAGTATATTAATTGAAGCAAATGTTGTATTTTAATGAATAAACAATTATCTGCAGTAAATATAAAATCAATAATTAATGAAGTATAAGTATGTGTACATGACATCTTTTATTTATTTCTCCCTAAAAACAAAAATATATTTAATAACTAATGAACCATAATTAATGACAACTATATATACATGTGTGTAAATTCAATGAAGAGTCACATGAATAAGGATACTACAAAAAGGGAAAATACCAACTAACTATTGTTAATTGTAGGTGACACATAGTTTACAAAAACTATTGTCACATGTGCTGTCACTTAGAAATAAAGAGAAATATAATATGTTTAGTTATTCATATTGAAAGTGTATCAACCATATTTTTATGTGTTTTATCTTACGAGGCACATCCACAAACCCTGGGGCCTGTACTCACAGGAACAAAACAAAATTATAAGGAAATATATATTGCAACACATACCTACAGAAACTGTTTAACTATTATTTAACATATTTACCACCAGAACTGAATCATTTGTCATACCCTGGGAACAACTTTGGAATGACTGTGTCGTAAAAGTCTGCCACCTGGGCTTCGAACCACTGCAAGACAACTATCTTTACCTCTGTCATTCCCAAAACACCTGATGCTGACTGGACAGGAATTTCTTGAGGTGTTGGAAACAATGGAAATCACTGGGTTCGAGGTCTGAGCTGTAGGGTGGCTAACTAAACACTTCACAGCTTAGCTCCTGCACTAGCTTTGCTATCCGTCGAGCCATGTGTGACCTAGCATTTACGTGCAGGAAGACAAAACCTGCACAAAGCATCCCACACTACACTACCTGGCCCGTCACAATTTCTGCAGTTTTTGACAGTAATGCTAAGCATTCACTGACTGCACTTTACAGTTGGCAAGAACTGGAATAACAGCCTTCAACAGCTGCGACAATGCTAATTTCAGAATGTGTGAAGTACCATTAATACATGCCCCATACTACATAATTGCTCTATCACTCATGCGCAGTTGCTTTACGCAGCATTTGTTTTGCTAGCCGTGAGACAAGCAGGAGTTACTTGTGGACATATCTTGTATAATGAAACTCTCCAGTTGGAACTACGACAAATCATGAACAAGTCAAGAAATTCGAGAGCATAGTAGTGTCAACAATGTTCAGGTGGCAAAAACCTCGATGTATCCCCTCCCCACTCACAAATCAACAATGATTTTCATATTTACAAATGATTTTGGAAATAAAAAACGCATGCCTATATTAAAAATAAAACTGCTCGTAAGAAAATATAACTAACACAGGGAGAGGAAATGAAATATGTTCAAAGAATTTATCCAAAACCAAAGTTGTAACTAGGTACGGATAAAGCAGCAAAATATTCAAGGGAGAGCGCGTTAATAATAATTTTGAAAACAATATACCTTTTTTATGTTTAAGAACTATTCAAAAAACTTACCTTTACTGTAATGAAATACAGTTCTGAAATAAAATTTTACTGTACATACAAAAAACAGCACATACAATATACAATATACAATAACTTACATGACAGTCTTCCAAATATATATTAACCAAGTAAACGTTTGTAGTCACTAACTTATTCTGAAAATATTAACTTCTAGGCAGATGCAAATCCCAACACTTCGCAATTTCGTAGGCCTTCAAAAACTAACCGTCCAAAACGGCTGACATGTTAAAAACAAACACATAAACAGCAGAGATTAGTGAGCACTTAATATTATCAACATAGTACATAGTTGTAGATGGTGACGAGTCAAAGAAATGTAAGAAGTTGAAAATCTTGACAAATATACGTACGAATCTAAACGTAATTCTTCCATAATAAAGAAAGTATATAAGTTCAAGCACGTATTTAAAACAAGAAGTTTCGTATATTACACTTCTTCATTATTTACAGTTAAGTGGTAAGGTTAAAACAATAGTAGGAGTTTACGTAACTAAATGCAAAAAAGTCTATAACATTTATATTTATAATCACGGGAAGAGAATTATATAAAACCATATTTTTTTCATTAGTAATGCAAACAAAATTAGCCATCACCTAATGCCATATGTTCATTGCTAGGGGTGCGCCTAGCAAGGGCGTTAAAGTAAAAGGGTGAAGGGATACATCCCACCCCTCTTCGAAATCCTAAAATAACAACTTTTACAATCAACAAAAGAAAATAAATTGAAAGCAAACAACAAGCAATGATGTTCTATCACTTTCTGCTAAACCAGTACAAATTCAAAAAGTTAAATTCTGTGAACTCTCTTGAGGCCTAATGCTCCTTCTGATTCTGGCTTAAGTTTAAATTTTCCTAGGCGAATCAGAATATACCATGACTTTGACGTCGTCCGACCGAAGCCCACCCTAAAGCCCGACCTGCAACCGCCAGTATCCGACCCCGGTAATGGAACGCACCCCTAGCCAAGGCCCACCCGAGTCAGGTGAGCAACGGCACAACAGGTAAAATCAGAGACCATGCTCTAATTAACCAGCCACCGCGATCCCTGTGCATTATAAATTAAACATAATTTAATGGTAACAACACTTTTAATTAAAAACCCCATCCAATGGAAGTGTGACGTAGGAGTGCACGGGTCACTCACGTGTGAATTTTTATTAATACATTTGTGAGTGCTTCCCCTGCGGCCTTCAGCCTAAATTAAATAAAGTAGTGTGTGACGTAATTATGACCTCCCCAATATTTGTGTATCACTCGTCACAGGAGCAGTCAACAAGTGACGAACAGTCTCCAGGGTGACTCACATTATTCAAACTTAATTAATGCAAACTTGTTGAGTCCAATCCCTAAAAAGTATCTGTGTATTAGGTTAATTTTTATTATTTAATGTGTGCATTTAGAGCCACTTTCAATCTCATATTAATATAATAATTTCCGAATAACGGAACTTTAGAAACTTTGGCGCGAGGGGCGCTGAGGCCTCCCCTCACGCCAAGTGAAAACACCAGTACCAAATGAATCGCGGACCGGGGCGGACCTGCGTCCCACGGGGAGTCCTCATCTTTTGTCTTCACCGAAATTTATTACTGGTAATTATAGTCATTCTACAAAACCTTTTTGTGCTTAAACTCCCCGTGCGCACCCGGTCCTTTTTACGGTGTAGGGCCTAACCCAGCCGCTTAAACTTAAACTCCCCGCACAAAGCATTACGCGGGGCAGTGCAGCATACGGCACGGGCCGATTCCCGCCACCAAAGACTTTGGGACAATCGCCGAGTGCACAGGCACCGGCAACAACAATGTAAAGACTTATAATAAATTTAATAGCGACCCGCGGCCCACACAGGTGGACCCAGGTATCGCCGTTTCGCAATTTAACGGGATTGGCCATGTCCAATGGACCTCCCCCTCAACCTCGACTGGTGTGAGGATTTAATATTAGCGACAGCGCATCAGAGCGCCCAGTGTCAATTTTGTGTAGTTTTTGTAGGGAAATTTAATGTGCATCGTGTGACTGTAAAATGCAAGTGTAACTATTCGTTTAGTTAAACGTCCACTCCACACACTCCGTGAGCGACGTGTATACGATTGTGCAAAATCGAACTCGTACGTAAGTTATTGTGTGAAGTTCCCTAACCCAGTCAGGAATCAGCATGTTATGCTGTGTAGGGCCCGCAATGTATCAATAGCCAGGGATTCCTACAACAATGTCCACCGCCGCCAGTCCTAGCGGGCCATGCAAGGGCATTCGCACCCATCGAACCAACTCGTGGTTAGCCACAGATCTAGCCTGATGCCCTCCCGGATACAATTTCACTAAAAAAACTAGCCTTCCCGCTAGGAACCACGCCGGATCTGGAACACGAGAACCCGGACGATGGCAACATTCAACCAACGATTGTCGTGGGTCATCGTCCCCAACATGGTTCACTAGCCTCGTAGTTTATAGAAAGTAACACAACCAAACATGGCTTTTACACAAAGTGCACTGTTCCCTAGTCACAGTCTGCATTTGTGCTGATCACGAAGAAAACATATTAAACCTAGCATGGTAAATTTAAAAATTATACAGAATCATTTATCTTTATTGCACAAGGTGCACTTGTACTGAAGCAGCACAGGAGAACATGTAAAAAATGGGAACTTACTAAATACATTAAAAATTATTTTCAAAACACACTTATCTCTTGTGGCAGGTTTTTTTTTTTTTTTGGGTGGTTGGGAGGAGGGGGAATTGTTCATAGGAGGGGACCAGGATGAACCCGGTCCTTTTTACGGTCCTTCGAGAGAAAAATATTAAATTTGGTAATTATATGCATAAACTATATTTAAAGTAAGATCATAGTTAAGTAATTCATGTTAGTTTTCAAAAGTAGTTAGCAGAAAGTCCTCTGAAAAAATTGATTTTTAGTCAAACACCACAAAATATACAAGAAACATTGCTGTACCATTTTTGGAAGTTTAAGTTAGCGCACTCTGTACTTGGGCTTCAACCTTGTGGCAAATAGTCCTCCCCTTTCTTTACTCAAAACTTGATACTTTTTCTCTGAGCCTGAGACCAATATACACACAATTAAATCAGCTGACGACACGGCTTCTCATATCTTCGTAACAGGGTTACCGATAGCTCTGGTCGACTTCACACTTGATTTACTGTAGACTTGTTGTAGGCACTCAGCTGTGATATGTTGTACCTTCCGATGGTGCATTGCGAAACTGGTTCAGACAATGTGTAGCAGTTCTCATGTACAATCTCGGTCACTAAATAGGGTCCTTAAAACAACAAAAGCAGTTTCTTACTAACATTCTCCCATTTCTTGTTTACGGGCGATGTTTTGCGGAGCACTAAGTCGCCTATTTTAAATCCTTTAATCTGGAAGGCTGTTTTTCTACTATTTCGAGTAGCAGCTTCTGACATTAGCTTCTTTCGTACCAGTTGCTCTACTTCTTCATCCTGAGCCTTCACCTTAGTTCCTTTACATCTTTAACTCCCACTCTCGCCAAGCCCGGATACTACTAGCATCCTTTGTTCGTTAACTTCCCTGAGATTTACTAGGGAGATGGGTCACGTCAATAACAAGGAAAGACAGTTTCCAGACCTAAAACCAGGGGGTGTCACATCTGCATGATTACATGGTAAATGCGTGAAACCATTGATTTTTCTTAAGATAATTTTTTCGCCATGTATGTTTGGGGCCCAAAATATTACATGGCTAAAGTTTAGTATTTGCTTTGTGGAAACAGTTTGACGTCGGCCCAAAGGCCTCCTTAACTCTTACAGGCCTATATGTCACGCCAATGCCTTCTCCTGCCGAGTGGTGCTTCGCGGAAGTGGTTCTACTCGCCGAGGGTGCAGTGTAGACTTGTGTTTTCTTTTGCAGGTACTTATTTTGTATTGTATTTCATTTTATATTTTATTTGTTTTTATAGTTCATATTATTTTTTATTTATTTTATTCATATTATTCACCGGGCGCCTAGGCCGTGGTTCTCTGCCTGTGGCCAATCCGCACGTTCCACGGGCACGCGGAGGAGGGGAGTCACGGTCGCGACACGTGGGGGAGTCAGTCACGCTCGGGAGACCCTGGGAGGTAGACGCAGGAGACGTCGCTCCACAGCTCGGGTGAGGCCAGCGTCGGCAATGCAGCAAGTCGCCATCCAATCTGTGTCGGTCGTGGGACACGGTCTAGGAGCGCTTCCTGGATATTAATAATAGCTCTTATTGTTTCTCTTTTAGCCATTATTAGTCGCGATTACATGTGAGCGATCGTGCCTGATGCTAGTCGCCATGTGTTAGTTATTAGTTAGCCATATTGTGTCAGTGTCAGGGTTATTATTAAAGCCATAGGTTTCGGACGCACAGCTATGGTGCCGCCTTTCTTTGTATCATACAGCAAGAGACATCCCACAGAATGCTACATCCCAACTATCTGGGGTGTCGCGATTACAGTATGGGTGGGACGCCCCTTGCAGTGTGCGGGGAAACCAAAGCGCGCGGAACTGGGCATCGCCCTTATTGAGATTGCCACAGGTGGGACCACGGTAGCCCCATGTAAAGGGTGTGTTTTATCATACATAAAACCCGGAAACTTCATGCTGACTTTTATTTCCTGAAATCATCCTGGGCAGGCTAGATCCCTTAGGCCATGAGGCACGAACCCTGCTCTACCGCCCCTGAGCAGCTGGAGACGCACCACTAGTAACAGGGACTAGCCGCGGCCTTGTCAAGTTTTAAGTATTGCTCCATTTTGGATACTAATATTTAAATGTAAACCCTTAGGATGCCAGGCTTTACTTGTTTGCCTTAACTGATTAGAAAACACCCTAGTTCTTCAAGTATTATTTTAACCTTTTTTCTTACTCCTGGAGCTCTGCAAGCTTCTCGTCATGTCCTTTTTTTGCATGGGGGGGCGTAATCTTTCTACCCCATAGTTATTCACCATGCACCGTAGGGCATGCAGGCAAGCACCATGCTTATGGGACCAGCCGAATCGGGCGAGTAATTTTAATTATGTAATTTACTGGGCACAATGTTTTGGATTAGAAGCAAGTGTAAATGTAACCATCCATATTACTGTTTTATCAAAATGTGGGGAGGTTTGTGCAGTTGTACTTGTAAATATAAGTGGGCACTGAATTAAATAAAGTCTGACATGACTTCTTTCTGACATATGAGTAACATTTAACCCTGTCCGTTATCATGTCCCAGTGAATAATCACAGAGTGACTATTCTAGCTAAGAGCATATCCACAGTCCTGCAATACCTGGGTCATTGAGGGTTCAGGCTAGGTTGCACAGCATCGTTCTCCAGCGCGGATGGTTGCCCTTAGTAAATCACATGGATGCAGAGATTAGGAAAAGTTACAGATGGAGCATAAGCTCTGAGCACTGTAGCCAGTTTGTTCATGTAAGAAGATGAAGGCCATTTTTTTATATTCGCGAACAGCTGGTATGTGCGTAAGATGTCATAATAACTCTCATCTGATGGAAAGCAAAATAAATACAAAGTCAAGACATTGTATGTATGTCAGCGTATTTTTCCGGGAGAAAATTTTAAATTATTGTGTCTGGTAACCCCAAAATGCTATAATAAAGGAGAATGAACCCATATATTCATCAACCAGCTTAAACGTTCATGTGACCTTGACTACATTATAGACTAATCCTGACCGCAGCTACGTTTGACAAACATATAGCCATATATAGATTCGAAATGTAATGTAATGTGATGTGATTCCCCTTTTTTGTAACATTGGTCTTTCCGACAAAAATTGCATCCAGGTTAACTGATTTACCGACTTGCCGAACATATCATTAATTTGATTTTTGCACTAAATTTGAACCGAAAATGATTGCAATCACCACGTGTAGAGTCGAAATTGTTTTTCTCAGCTTTTTACTTAATCAAAGACAGAACATTTAATGTATGGTAAACTACAAGGATGTTTAGCGCCCTTGCTGTTAAACAACACAATTAATGATCTTCCAAGGAATGTGATATCAAGTCATATTATTTATTCTATTACCAATCTTATAAATGTTCATACTACTCGATCTTGATAGGTTAAATGACATTGTTAATACTTCTTTGCATGAAGATCAAGAATAGTTTGTTGCAAATGGTTTTATGTTAGATATCAATAAAACCCAAACTCTAGCTTTTTTTTTAAACAAATGTTACAACTGAATACAGAATCAAAAATAAATTGCTGGTTAGGTCTGTAAAAGATGTTAAATTAACTTGGTTGGCTCATATAAATGTAATGACAATGAGACTGTCATCTATAGTACACTTCTAATGAAACATAAACTAGGCCTACATACTTCTGTATCTCGTTTATTATCAAAATAGTGTTGCAAAATGACAAAAATAAAAAAGCGAATCTACATGACAATGATTTTATAAGTAGGCCTACTTATATTTTGCCAAAAATGTGTAATTATATATTCTGTATCCAGTATTAAGATATATTCATACTCTACTAGGCCCAAACAAGAGGCATGTTAGTATAAGAATGACGGTCCTGCGCCTGGGTCCTGGGTGTGGATTGAAGAGTGTTTACATCGTGACGTCACGGCGGCCATCTTGGATGAGTGTAACGGGACAAGTTTGACCTTGACCTTTTACCCTCAAAATATGCCAAAATTGGGCAAAATTTGCCCAAAATTCCTCAAAATTCGCCAAAATTTCCATTTCTGTGGAAAAAAATTCCGCCAAAAAATCTCAAAAAATTCCACAATTCAAAAATTTCTCTTTTCGAGGGAAAAATTCCCGTTTCGAGGTAAAATTTCCCGTTTTTAGTCCTTAAAAATCCCAGCGGCTAGAAATGTCCATATGTAGGCTTAAGCATCCATGTCGACAGCCTCCGATAAGCCTCTGACGTCATCATGGATTAGGACGTCACCGTTGCAATTTTCGTTATGGTCGCCATCTTTAACTTTTTTATTTACTATCCGATTTTAATGAAAAAAAATTAAAATTTATAAAAAAAATTCAATTAATAAAATTTTAATAAATTTCCTATAAAAAACAAACATTTTCGACACGGAGTTCAGAGTCCTCGGTTCGAACCCGGCGAGTGCAAAAAAAATAATTAAAAATGGCGACAGGCTCCTTCCTCAATGGTGGATGCAGGCAGACTGACTCCCACCACTTTTTTTCAAAGCATATATATCGTCACCTAGTGTGACGTCACGTCCGCCATCTTGCCTACATCGCTGGAAGCCATCATCATTGTATCGTCGGCTATAGTGCGCTGACACCATGTTAGTTTAGTTCTTATCCGCCAGAGTGCAGTAATCATCTATTATTACTGTAACACCCAACATCTTGTCATTTGCCCCGCCATCTTGAAAATCCGTGATTTCAATGCTAGAAAATTGGAAAAAATTATAAAAGTCACCGAAAAAATCACTTATTAAAGTAATGATTGATTCGAGACTTGGTTCGATCCCTGGGCGATACAAATAATCTTAATTTTTATGTAAATAATAATAATTTCAATAAACCATGTTCAAAATTCATTAAATAAATTGTCAATAAATATAATGATTGATTAGATCGAATAAGGTCCTTGGTTCGATCCCTGGCCGATACAAAACAACTTTAATTTTAAAAAATACCACAAAAGCGACAGCTTTGAGAAAATAAAAACACCGCAAGTTCTTTTAAAAAAAACTTTTATTACATACATACTACACTACTAAAAGTACAAAAAAAACCACTGACATATTACTAAAGCCTTTTTGGATTCCTCGATTCAAACAGTCTTCTTATTGTACGGACTAAGCCTTTTACATGTCTATCCGATCCGTTCATCACCGCTGCCAGAGACGGACTGAAGTTCATATCACTTATATAGTCTCATTAGACGGTACAACACTTGTTCAAATCAATAACCATGTTCATTATACATCTCGGAGCATTTTTTATAATGACGATGTAAGCTATCGAGACGTGAAATTAGTTTATTGCACTTATTGCACTGAAATTTTATTCTTTGAACATTATTAGAACAACTGCTTCTTTCATGTCTGCGAGCATTTGAGGTGATAGTAAATGATGCGCCACAGTATTTGCACCGAAACGAAGTACGCTCTTCATTAATTGAAGTATTCAATGCTGATGAAACTTCAGCTGATGGTGGAACAGCACATATCGAAGTCTCCTCCAGTGTTGTCAGAGGCGTTGCCAACGGGATCTGCTCCAACATCGTCGGCGCTGACGTCATGGTTCCCGTAGTCGATGGTACATCCTCCATCGATGGTACATCCTCCATCGAGTTCAACGTTAAAGTCGGTAAAGATGCCATCGAGTTTGCAAGAACAGGTAATTACGCGACTTATGCACCAGAAGAAACAAACCAGGCGATCCCTACACCACCGACGTCAGTAACAAACTGAGCGTCCTGCTGTCTAGGACTCGCTTATATACATGCACCGTATGGAATAATACGCTAGTCAAATCAAGAACAATTTACTAAAATACTAGAGTCAAAACAACATTAAAAATAGAAGGACCATCAACGAAAAGGCTGCACATTTGGAAGCAGCATCAACGAAAATGCAGCACATTCAAAAGCACCAACAACGAAAAGGCAGCACAATTGGAAGCATCGACAACGAAAAGGCAGCACATTTGGAAGCACCGACAACGAAAAGGCAGCACATTTGGAAGCACCGACAACGAAAAGGCAGCACATTTGGAAACACCATCAACGAAAAAGGCAGCACATTTTGAATGCACCATCATAAAGGCAGCACATTTTGGAACCACCATCGAATAAGGAAGCACATTTGGAAGCTCCATCAACAAAAAAGGCAAAAAGGAAGCACAAGTTGCGAGATCTAAGTCTTAATTAGAAATCAGAATACAAGAAATAAAAACATTAAATTTTTATAATTTAAATTATTTATTTTATTTCTTTACATTATACAAAAGCAAGTAAAACAAGCCATTATTGTTTTGAGGTTGTTGTTTATATTGTACACAAAAGATTTGCACACAATGCAATGTATTCTGCATAGGAAATAAAAAATAAAAAAAACTCTTCAAACAGTGCCTGTCTGCAGTAGCAGCACCACCAGCAGCAGCAGCAGCAGCAGCAGCAGCAGCAGCAGAATAAAGGTCACCATTAATACCCTGAGACATAATCCTTACAAAATATGTGGTGTGTGTGTGTATATGTGTATGTATATATATATATATATACATACATACATATATACATACATACATATATACATACATACATATACATATACAGTTCCATGAGTATGAAGGATATTTCTTTGATGCACGAATAGTTTCCTGCACAAAGCGAACCATGTAGAAGTCTTAGCCGGTCAACCAACATGTTTGGATCTTTCCATGATGTGTAATCATTCTCTTCTACCACCATCTTCCTTGCACGTTTATAATAAATATTATGATCTCTGGTGTCTTCCGTTTTACCACCAACCTCACGGTAACTTTCATTTTTGAGACGGTGATCATCACAAGCTTGATCAGATTTATTTAATATATCACGTCGTTTCCATCGTTTCGGTCTCAGGACACCACTACATTCTTCGATCTTGTCAGCTTTAGGTGCTTCATCATAGTCTATGTCTTTGTCAACAGCCTCAGAGTCACTGTAACAATCACCGTAGAAGGAATCGTCTTCACCCAATTTACCGTAAGAATTCGATGTTGATGATGTTGAAGTGTCTTCATCGTCTTCATGCTTCCTTTTTAGGAGTTCATCATTTCTACAAAGTAGGAAAGATCTACTTGAATTCGGCTGGAATATATTCTCACTTTTCACGTTAAGGATTCTTCCACTGTCTTCATTCTTCCATAAATCATCAACCTCCTTCAATTTAAGTTCTTTGTCGAGATCGGAAGAGCCAGGAAAATTATTGTCTTAATGTAGATCACTCTTCCTTAGTCTAGTAGATTCATCGTTGTCCTCTAGCTTGTACGCAGGCTTGGCGTTACAAGTTCTGCCATGTCTTTTTAAGCTCTCTCTCCGCGTAAACGACTTGTTACATCGAACACATCTTATCATTTTGCGTAGTGGATTTTTAACACAGTCATTCTTCTCGTGTTGTCTTTTATTCTTTCTCAAGATAAACTCTTTGCTGCAAAGCTCACACCTATGTTCTTTCGCTACAGCGTCAGATCCTAAATCGGAATTCATATTATCTACCGAGACTAATACCAGATGCAAAGTAAGAGTTTTAAATTAATAACCATTACTTAAATACAATTTTTTAAATATTTCGTCAGCGAGAGTTAATTTATCTTATGCAAAGGTACTTGCTGCAACTAGTTCCACTTTTCAACATCAGATGATGTCACGTATTGCTTGCAGGTAAATAATATTTATTTCTTTTATGCAGGATGCGGTATGCTCACTATCGATCGCATAAGAAGGATAGCTACGATAGTCTCCAAGGAGAAGGAAGTTCGTCCTTCCTGCTAGTGCTTCTCAGATTTCTCACGGTCCGACATCTTGGATTGCGACGTCACGGTGGCCATAATGGATGAGTGTGACCTTGAACTTTGACCGAAACCGCAGTAATGATCGCAAGCACACGGATTAACCATCAAAATATTAACAAGAATAATCGGGAGCCTATGGAGAAAACCACCATAATATTGACAAAAATAATCAGAAGAACACGGAGAAAAACGGCACAAGTTTTCTTTGATATAAAATTTCAGGGGGAAAAAAATATTTAAAAAATAAATTAATTAATAAAAAATAAAAAATAAAATAAAATAATACATAAATTCTGGCTTGTACTAGAACTCTATTTTTGTTCAACAATGATAAGTTCACAAGCTAGCAGAATATATTTATGTATTATTTTATTTTATTTTTTATTTTTTATTAATTTATTTTTTTTCAAATATTTTTCCCCCCTGAAATTTTATGATATCAAAGAAAACTTGTGCCGTTTTTCTCCGTGTGCTTCTGATTATTTTTGTCAATATTATTGTGGTTTTCTCCGTGTGCTCCCGATTATTCTTGTTAATATTTTGATGGTTAATCCGTGTGCTTGCGATCATTACTGCGGTTTCGGTCAAAGTTCAAGGTCACACTCATCCATTATGGCCACCGTGACGTCGCAATCCAAGATGTCGGACCGTGAGAAATCTGAGAAGCACTAGCAGGAAGGACGAACTTCCTTCTCCTTGGAGACTATCGTAGCTATCCTTCTTATGCGATCGATAGTGAGCATACCACATCCTGCATAAAAGAAATAAATATTATTTACCTGCAAGCAATACGTGACGTCATCTGATGTTGAAAAGTGGAACTAGTTGCAGCAAGTACCTTTGCATAAGATAAATTAACTCTCGCTGACGAAATATTTAAAAAATTGTATTTAAGTAATGGTTATTAATTTAAAACTCTTAGTTTGCATCTGGCATTAGTCTCGGTAGATAATATGAATTCCGATTTAGGATCTGACGCTGTATCGAAAGAACATAGGTGTGAGTTTTGCAGCAAAGAGTTTATCTTGAGAAAGAATAAAAGACAACACGAGAAGAATGACTGTGTTAAAAATCCACTACGCAATATGATAAGATGTGTTCGATGTAACAAGTCGTTTACGCGGAGAGAGAGCTTAAAAAGACATGGCAGAACTTGTAACGCCAAGCCTGCGTACAAGCTAGAGGACAACGATGAATCTACTAGACTAAGGAAGAGTGATCTACATTAAGACAATAATTTTCCTGGCTCTTCCGATCTCGACAAAGAACTTAAATTGAAGGAGGTTGATGATTTATGGAAGAATGAAGACAGTGGAAGAATCCTTAACGTGAAAAGTGAGAATATATTCCAGCGAATTCAAGTAGATCTTTCCTACTTTGTAGAAATGATGGACTCCTAAAAAGGAAGCATGAAGACGATGAAGACACTTCAACATCATCAACATAGAATTCTTACGGTAAATTGGGTGAAGACGATTCCTTCTACGGTGATTGTTACAGTGACTCTGAGGCTGTTGACAAAGACATAGACTATGATGAAGCACCTAAAGCTGACAAGATCGAAGAATGTGGTGGTGTCCTGAGACCGAAACGATGGAAACGACGTGATATATTAAATAAATCTGATCAAGCTTGTGATGATCACCGTCTCAAAAATGAAAGTTACCGTGAGGTTGGTGGTAAAACGGAAGACACCAGAGATCATAATATTTATTATAAAAGTGCAAGGAAGATGGTGGTAGAAGAGAATGATTACACATCATGGTAAGATCCAAACATATTGGTTGACCGGCTAAGACTTCTACATGGTTCGCTTTGTGGAGGAAACTATTCGTGCATCAAAGAAATATCCTTCATACTCAAGGAACTGAGGAAAGCTGGCTACATACAATAATGGCTTGTTTTACTTGCTTTTGTATAATGTAAAGAAATAAAATAAATAATTTAAATCATAAAAATTTAATGTTTTTATTTCTTGTATTCTGATTTCTAATTAAGACTTAGATCTCGCAACTTGTGCTTCCTTTTTGTCTTTTTTGTTGATGGAGCTTCCAAATGTGCTTCCTTATTCGATGGTGCTTCCAAAATGTGTTGCCTTTATGATGGTGCATCCAAAATGTGCTGCCTTTTTCGTTGACGGTGCTTCCAAATGTGATGCCTTTTCGTTGTCGGTGCTTCCAAATGTGCTGCCTTTTCGTTTTCGGTGCTTCCAAATGTAGATACTGCCTTTTTCGTTGTCGGTGCTTCCAAATGTGCTGCCTTTTCGTTGTCGGTGCTTCCAAATGTGCTGCCTTTTCGTTGTCGGTGCTTCCAATGTGCTGCCTTTTCGTTGTCGGTGCTTCCAAATGTGCTGCCTTTTCATTGTCGGTGCTTCCAAATGTGCTGCCTTTTCGTTGTCGGTGCTTCCAAATGTGCTGCCTTTTCGTTTTCGGTGCTTCCAAATGTGCTGCCTTTTCGTTGTCGGTGCTTCCAAATGTGTTGCCTTTTCGTTGTCGGTGCTTCCAAATGTGCTGCCTTTTTCGTTGGCGGTGCTTCCAAATATGCTGCCTTTTCGTTGCCGGTGCTTCCAAATGTGCTGCCTTTTCGTTGTCGGTGCTTCCAATGTGCTGCCTTTTCGTTGTCGGTGCTTCCAAATGTGCTGCCTTTTCGTTGTCGGTGCTTCCAAATGTGCTGCCTTTTCGTTGTCGGTGCTTCCAAATGTGCTGCCTTTTCGTTGTCGGTGCTTCCAAATGTGCTGCCGTTTCGTTGTTGGTGCTTCAAAATGTGCTGCATTTTCGTTGTCGATGCTTCCAATTGTGCTGCCTTTTCGTTGTTGGTGCTTCCGAATGTGCTGCCTTTTTGTTGATGGTGCTTCCAAATGTGCAGCCTTTTCGTTGATGGTCCTTCTATTTTTAATGTTGTTTTGACTCTAGTATTTTAGTAAATTGTTCTTGATTTGACTAGCGTATTATTCCATACGGTGCATGTATATAAGCGAGTCCTAGACAGCAGGACGCTCAGTTTGTTACTGACGTCGGTGGTGTAAGGATCGCCTGGTTTGTTTCTTATGGTGCATAAGTCGCGTAATTACCTGTTCTTGCGAACTCGATGGCATCTTTACCGACTTTAATGTCGAACTCGATGGAGGATGTACCATCGATGGAGAATGTACCATCGACTACGGGAACCATGACGTCAGCGCCGACGATGTTGGAGCAGATCCCGTTGGCAACGCCTCTGACAACACTGGAGGAGACTTCGATATGTGCTGTTCCACCATCAGCTGAAGTTTCATCAGCATTGAATACTTCAATTAATGAAGAGCGTACTTCGCATCGGTGCAAATACTGTGGCGCATTATTTACTATCACCTCAAATGCTCGCAGACATGAAAGAAGCGGTTGTTCTAATAATGTTCAAAGAATACAATTTCAGTGCAATAAGTGCAATAAACTAATTTCACGTCTCGATAGCTTACATCGTCATTATAAAAAATGCTCCGAGATGTATAATGAACATGGTTATTGATTTGAACAAGTGTTGTACCGTCTAATGAGACTATATAAGTGATATGAACTTCAGTCCGTCTCTGGCTGCGGTGATGAACGGATCGGATAGACATGTAAAAGGCTTAGTCCGTACAATAAGAAGACTGTTTGAATCGAGGAATCCAAAAAGGCTTTAGTAATTTGTCAGTGGTTTTTTTTGTACTTTTAGTAGTGTAGTATGTATGTAATAAAAGTTTTTTTTAAAAGAACTTGCGGTGTTTTTATTTTCTCAAAGCTGTCGCTTTTGTGGTATTTTTTAAAATTAAAGTTGTTTTGTATCGGCCAGGGATCGAACCAAGGACCTTATTCGATCTAATCAATCATTATATTTATTGACAATTTATTTAATGAATTTTGAACATGGTTTATTGAAATTATTATTATTTACATAAAAATTAAGATTATTTGTATCGCCCAGGGATCGAACCAAGTCTCGAATCAATCATTACTTTAATAAGTGATTTTTTCGGTGACTTTTATAATTTTTTCCAATTTTCTAGCATTGAAATTACGGATTTTCAAGATGGCGGGGCAAATGACAAGATGTCGGGTGTTACAGTAATAATAAATGATTACTGCACTCTGGCAGATAAGAACTAAACTAACATGGTGTCATCGCACTATAGCCGACGATACAATGATGATGGCTTCCAGCAATGTAGGCAAGATGGCGGACGTGACGTCACACTAGGTGACGATATATATGCTTTGAAAAAAAGTGGTGGGAGTCAGTCTGCCTGCATCCACCATTGAGGAAGGAGCCTGTCGCCATTTTTAATTTTTTTTTTGCACTCGCCGGGTTCGAACCGAGGACTCCGAACTTCGTGTCATAAATGTTTGTTTTTTATAGGAAAATTATTAAAATTTTATTAATTGAATTTTTTTATAAATTTTAAATTTTTTCATTAAAATCGGATAGTAAATAAAAAAGTTAAAGATGGCGACCGTAACGAAAATTGCAACGGTGACGTCATAATCCATGATGACATCAGAGGCTTATCGGAGGCTGTCGACATGGATGCTTAAGCCTACATATGGACATTTCTAGCCGCTGGGATTTTTAAGGACTATAAACGGGATTTTTTCCCTCTAAACGGGAATTTTTCCCTCGAAAAGAGAAATTTTTGAATTGTGGAATTTTTTGAGATTTTTTGGCGGAATTTTTTTCCACAGAAATGGAAATTTTGGCGAATTTTGAGGAATTTTGGGCAAATTTTGCCCAATTTTGGCAAATTTTGAGGGTCAAAGGTCAAGGTCAAACTTGTTCCGTTATGCGGTGTCCCGTTACTTTCATCTAAGATGGCTGCCGTGACGTCACGTTGTAAACAATCTTCAATCCACACCCAGGACCCAGGCGCAGGACCGTCATTCCTATACTAGGTACTCATGTTTTAACCTAGCATGAACACACGAGGACAATGATTAAACTTACTTGTGAAAAGTTAATATGTTCTGTTTTTCTACTTCCAGCTGTTCGGCCCCCTTCCTTGCACTCTTATTCGTGCACCCATATGCTGAACATGACGAAATTTCATGTAAATACACACTCCAAGAGCTCGAATTCCCATCCAACACGATCCAACGTTAAGGCGATTGGTGCATGGAAAATATTACGACAAAACTAATTTAACTGTACATATTTATTTTTGATGCTTCTTTTTTAGACATAATATACCTAGGATATTTTTAATAAACTTTTTTTTACTGAGTTATGTCATTTTAAATGCATTTATTTTTATTCCAAGCCAGAATTATTTAGAAAACACATAATTATGTTAAACTTAAGTATAGTTCAAGAAACGAGTGTACGAATAGGTTTCTGCACCTATAAAAGTAAGGAAAAAAAATTCATCGTCAAAATTACAGTTTAATATTGACAATTTCCATTGATCACTGCTGGACTACTTCAGGAGCGATTTAAAGAATAACTTTAAATGAAAATGAAAACATAATTGGCAGAACACTATTGAGTTATGTATATATTTTCATATCCTTTTGTTTTTGATACGATCCGACTCAAAACACGCCCTCTGGAGTGACAGTTCTAGTGCTGCGTATAAAACTCTCGCCGCCAGGAAGAATGTCCCCGCGACGTGGCGCTGAGGGCGGCGCTTGTCGGGACCAGGTAGTCCGGCGGAGCTCGGGCCGGCTGGCCGCAGCCTGCGGGTGGGGAGGGGGAATGATGGGGTGTAGAGGGATGACGAGAGAGGAGGCTCTGTCAAGGTCGCGCTCATGGAGCTAATATACAGTAATACATCTGGAGAGGACAAGGGAAGGCCAGCAGAGGATGCGAGGTGAAGCCAGGTATCGGCTTTTGTTCCCTGCTTCCTACGCTGGAAGAAAACGAAAAAGAACCAAAATTGCCTCGCGCGGCCGAAAATCCTCCAAACTAAACTCGCAACAGCTCCGAAACTATCAAAACAATCAAACTGAAAATTTTACTGGAGTATCTGTAAACATTTTTTCCCACATCGCTTTAATATTTTTTTCGAAACATGAATGCTTTCATTTTTAAAAATTAAATACATATTTACTGCCAAAAAATTTTGTGAATACGCAGAGTAAATTACAACATCGAGGAATAATTTTTGTTTGCAATTATAAGTGGGGGGACACCAGCGTATGAAATAAGGAAGAAGCCTCAAATTTTATTTATATACCTCTTTTGACGCATTCAAACCCATACTTTTATTTTTACAGAGAGTTGAAGTGGGAATAATGTTTCAGTGGGTAACACTACAGACATATGTCTTCGGAACGCACTTCTTTTTGTTATTATACATCTCAAAATTTATAATTTCATACACAACGTTTATAAAAACGAATTCTTACTTACCTCATTTAATCTATTACAAACCTCTTGTAATATACATGTATTAGTAGAAGAACCAACGTAACATGCAAACCTTAGGTAAACACTGGTAGAGAATTGTTTGGAATAACTGTAATGCTATGCATATACTGACAATGTAAGAAACTTTCAATTTTATAAATTGTTTGCATAAGAATTAATAATTTTAAAAAAATCATAGAATAGGCCTTTATAGACTGAAAACCTTTCACGTAGTTTCAAGTCGCGTACATAAAAGTTTTTTAATATATATAATTACCAATTATTGTTGAATATATTTAACATTTTTATACATGTTACAACACACATATAATAACAAACCTATATAGTATATTAAAAGACAAACGCCAAATTTTAGCATTTTGTATTTCTTTACTCTGTGTGAATAAAATATCAGTTCTTAACGTAGTTGATAATACTGTACTATATTTTTAAAAAAAATTACGAAAACCCCTGACATCGTCACCATAACAATGATAAATTTGCAAAATAATTAAGGCACATCTTTTAATGCTACGAAGCACACTCTTAAGAGAAATGTTTTAAACTTATGTTGGGATGTAACTAATATCTTAAAAGCATTGTGAAACCGTTACTTTGAGGGAAACCTTAATATACCGAACACCATACCATCCTTTAATCGAGTATGATTTTCGCTTCTTAAGACCCATTTGTCTTCAAAATGCACTGTACTGTGTAAGTAATAAATCAGTCCTAAAATCAGTTAATTATTTTGTCTTCCTATTTCGTATTCTAATTGAGATAAATATCAGATAAGCATGTGTTACTTGTTTCACGACATCAAGGTATTATTTATCAGTAATTAATATTTCATTTTATTTTTTTGTTAACTAATGTGCATAGGGCAGTGCACTAGACATCACTACCTGTGTGTAGTGTTGCGTTACACTTTTTAACGCATTAGAGTTTACATAAAATGATAAATAAATCCAAAATTTCGTTTAAAAGTATAAATATCAGCGATCAATTTAATTAATGTCCAGTATAACTCAGTCAGTAAAACATTCGGAAATATGTATAGGACCTGTTAACCTAAATATTTGTTAACAGTTAAACTGAACTAAGATGTGTTAGAGTGGTCTTTTCTCTCTCCGTATATTAGAGGTATGGGACATCAAAATACGCATCTGTCGCCCATTGACTTTAGATACAGAATTATAAACTATATATTGTGGAAACATTCTGCAGCAGTTTTTGCTGAACGGAAAAACACGGTTGAGAAGACAGACAAAATGTGTTTGGTAAGTGATTTTTCGTCAAATGAAATGGAACAGGACAGTGCTTATCAGAATGAAATTACAGAACTACTTTTGTGCAAGGAAATGTATTTTACAAAGACATTTCAAGAGAAATCACCTTTAAATGAAATAGATCTTGCTGACATGGAAGAAATAGACTTAGATTTAGAGGCCAGGTCCCTTTCAAGTGACAAAATTTCTCTTGAAGGGCTGAAATATGTTTCTGGCTATATAGCTCATCGTTTCAGAAATAAATATCCTGACCTTGGCACTACGGATTTCAATTCGGAGGACGATAGCTGGATACATGTACAATCAAAGGGTAACTTAAAATGTCCCACTAATGAATTTTTTGAATTAATAAAGATCGCTGAAATGTGTTTTGATAATGTTCATGGCAACAATTTGTGCAAAAAAGAGCGGATTTTTGAATCACTGACTAAAATTATTTGCGGAACTACTGAAAATAAATATCCAGAAGAAGTTATATACCTACTGTTTTGTCAGGACAAGAACGTATATGCGTATCAAGTATTTGAACATGAAATATTTTAACGAACAAGACCATAAATGCAAAGAAAGAAATAAGATGAGGAAAACTACCCTCTAAGATTTTTCAGTGGATAGTGTCCACTTTCCTTCACCATAATATGTATGTTCATAATTTATTTACGATGTTTTTTAATTACTATATTTAAGAAAAGCATTTATTGTGAATATCACAGCAATTATGTAGGGCTTAAGGTATTTATTGTATTCCAAATATTGAGTATGCCATTTTTATTGCCTTTATAAAAAATAATATGTATGTTAACAAAGTAACAAAATTGCGATATTTTTGTATTGCTATTGCAATTTCGTTTCTTGTAAACATTATTGTAGACTTTTTCATATTGAAATTAAATTTGCTATAGGGTTGTTTGTATTTTAATTTTACATTTATAAGATTTTTTATATGTTGTTTACTGTTTACAAACATTTGAAAAATATTTCTTTAACCATATTTCAATTTCCATGGCAATAGTCTTGTTAGCTTTTCGGGTAACTCTTCTACATGGATGATAAGATGGTGCGACATCTAAAACATATCACACCACCTTTACATAACTATAAAACTAAGAGGTGTTTTCTTTGCATAATATTAAAGCACAATGTTTCCTTGTGGCGTTAGTGATTTAGAATTTCCATTTATCTAGAAAAATGGGCTTTCAGAATGTTTTTTAACACATAGTGTTTCGGAAGGTTTTTGAAGAAAAAAATTGACTACCCGTTTTATTTTTTTGCACCTGAATTCGGGCACGGGCATGAAATATAATTAATCCGTAGGAAGCGCAATGGTTTAAAGTATTGATGTTGAAGATTTGAAAAGATTTATTGAAATAGTGTGAGAGAACGAGTGAGTTGAGTGAGAAGATGTGCGCTCTCAGCCACATGACGTGCGCAGTTGCGAACAAATAAATACGTAATCCATTCCGCCTCCCCATGGCGAAGGATGAGTGAAAGAGAAAACCTGCTAAACCTTCCCTTCCTCCGGGCTCGATAGAACCGTATCGGCTGTGTGTTAGAGGGAGAGGGAGATAAAACCTTCGAGGTTCTGTTAATTCCTCCTAGATGGCAGGCCGCAGAGCGACCACCAGCAACACCCTTCCCGTATGAAGGCCATCTCGCCACTGACGAGCTGGAACTAAGCTCCTGACCTCCCTACATAGTAACAGTCACCCACATAGGCATCTAGACTCTTTAATGATCATATGATACAAAATTCATTGCTTTCGGGCCTGTGACCGTTTTTTACCGTGCACCAATCGCCTTAACACAACTGTCCTAATTTAAGCAAAACACTTCCAATTTGGCACTAAAAGTTTTCACTTAGTATATAGAAATGTAGTTTACTACATACTCTTGTAAAAAATCATTTTTCTCGAGTCAAACAGTCTTTATTTGTTAATATTCATGCACTTTTCCACCACCATACATACATCACTTATGAGAAAATGCGATTTTCTTCATGTCACAATATGGCGGCGACCTGCTTCCCCCTTACGTCCCCTGGCTTCAGCAGAAATACCTACAAACTGTGTTTATGCTCCATCTGTAACTTTCTCTAATCTCTGCATGGATTGGACAGTCCACAACCTACCTCCCTGCAGGAGGCTGTTCTTTCCGAGACAGCTGGAGCCGGGTTTCAGCACCAATCAACAGCGCTACCGAGAGATGTCTGCCACAAGTCTTTAATTCTTTACACTAATGGTGTTAGGAATTGTCAGGTTATGGCATGCTGTGATGTAGTTGCTCTCATTTTAACCTCGACATCGCCATTTTGTCGTGCAAAAATATTGCAGATATGTTGCTTTAAAATGTCAGATGATGAATTGTAATGTGCTGGGGATCTTTAAGGTTTCACAAGGATATGAGGAATGAACAGAAACAAGGTGTGATTCCGTCTGAATATAATTACTCCATACTTAGGAAACTTAGATATTAAAAAAAAATATTAACATACAATATCAATTACGTACTTAAAGATCTCTCAGGTATATTCAGAAAGAAAAAAATATGGGCCGACCCTAAATTAGATTATAAAAAGGTTTCATTAAAAAATAGTACATAAACCAATAAAAAAATACAAATATGTTTAAACCATCCCAGTATATCTTCTTAAAGTCCAGAAATGATGTTTATATGATTAACTTCTTTGAACGTCGTAATTTAAAGAATGTTCCAAAAAAAAGTTTATAAATACTGTAGCACCGGAGGTCGGTGCTTCGCTTCCCGGAGACCAGTAGTCAACATGATGCCAGGGCGCCTGTTTGTTGTTGAGGAAGGGTGTGAAAATGCCAATTCGACGTCTGGCTCTTGGACCCTGTCTGTGAACAGTCCGAATCAAACATGATCAGAACTAGTACACAGACAGTTAGCAAACTGGGCATAAAATGCCCTCAAAAGATAAAGGGGGGGGGGGTTGGAGAATGTCGCTGATAGTAACTCACCAGACAGGAAAGTTGGCTTCTATTTTCTGAACTGTAGCAAGACCAGATCCGCAGCTCGTGGATACGCGGCAGGCGTGGACGTTTCTATTATTTCAAAAAAATATATTTAAAAGAAAAAAACTATTATTCATTGTACTATACAGACAGACTAAACTACTTAAAGAAATTTATCGGGATAGCATCCCTTGTCTAATCGACTACATCGTCTGTTGCGGCCGGATGGAAGTCTTGTAGTGCGTCTCGTTGATCCGCCGATAATCACAAACAGTCCGTCTGTAATCGCGACTCGAAGTGTCAGCGGAAGAGCCGCGTCTCGTAATTAAAAGTAAAAACTCAACCAGAAAGTGGTGGGGGAGACTGGGGCGTCTGGACCAAAAGGTCCCGAAGTTCCCCGAGTGGGAATCACAAAAAAAACTCTGACTTCGATGTCTCGAAGTTAGTGGCACTGGCCGATTTTAGCGCTACCTGTTGAGGGGTGTCTGAAATAAAAAAGAATCGACTCGCCCAAGACAACTGCTATATCCTGGGGCTAGTGGCACAGTCTGGTGCTGCACTCTGGCGGCCTACAGGGGAAGGTAGCTGGGAGGTTAGCAGAGTTGCCACCAGATGTCGCGGGCATCAGCTCCATGCGCTGGCGACAAGAGAAGAATTTACTATTTCCGTCGCTAGATATCGTGTGTGGTCCATACTTGCACATAGTTTTTTCTATGGCAAATCGTCCTTGAAATCGCCCAACGCTTGGCGGGGTTCACGGCAGGACAATGATACTGGGCTAAATTCTTAGAACCGAGAGGGTGCTGGGAAGGGGAGGGGGGACAAAAAACGCAACGACACTGGGAACGAGCATTCTAGCCGTAACTTTCTAGGAGAGAACCTAAGACGTATGCGTGACGGGAAAGACTATGGTAAGCTCGTCTCTGAAAAATGGTAACAACTCGTCCAGAGCTGTTGTATGCAGTTTTGGTCATGCAGGGAAATAATGTTACAGGCCGGGAACGTGACTGTTAAGGCCCGTCTACAATAGTCCGAACCTGTGCGAGGTACGTGTCCTTATCCGAATGTGAGTGACGTCACATTGTCTCACCGAAAACTTCCCTGTCCACAATTGCGATGTCCGATGTCCAAATGTATTGATTTCTAAAGTTGCTACCAGAGCACAGTAAATGTGCCAAACAAAAAATTTTTGTTTATTGTTTTGATGCTTTGTAGTTTGAGATTGAACTTTTGAAAGTTGTGGGAGTTCAATTTTATATATTTATTCAGTAATGGCAAATGTAAATGCTAAAAAATGAACTCATATCACAGCAATCGAACAGCACTAATTTAAATGTCGTCTTGCTCTTCTTGAATTACCTACAACACCTTCCATTTCCTTCAATAACAAAAACAAACACCACGTTTTCAAATGGGAACCGGAAATTCAAATATCGTGAGTGTTCTGTTCTTTTTCTGTGTCCGAAGTACACAGGTTGGGACAAAAAGTTCAAATTGACGAATGTCTTCGGACCAGGTAAGTTCGAACCTTCGCCCACTTGACGCATGACGTCAGAGGGTCACGTGGACCAATCAGCGACGAGTGTCCTTCGGACACAGTTTAGGACATTGCTATTGTAGACGGGCCTTAAGTGGGAGAAATGTCAAACGGGCTGCCGACGATGTCTTAGATTTGCAAAAGATCAGATAGGTCCCTGAGAAAAGGTGCTTCGGTCCACTGGTGCATAGTTTAACTACGTAGAGTACACCAGCCTAACAAAGTGTAAATTACCCTTGTGTAACAAAATTATATGGAAAATAAAATTTCCAGAAATAATTTAAAATTATAATAACAATAAAAAAACGTGCAGAAATACCTAATTTCCGGCACAGTAAGCATGAATTAATTAGTTTATCTGTCATTTAAATCATTCACTCTCAGATTAAAAAAAAGGGAGTTGTCTGTAAAGTCGGTTTATGGACGATAATTTGACGTGATAACGTCATAAGAAAACATTGATGTAAAATTGCATACTTTTCAATTTTGAAATATTATTTACAGTTTTTGCAAATTTAATTTAAATAATTTGTTTAAATATAATCACGAACAATTAGTTAAAAAGCCCACCTTAACCTGTTTGATATTATAGAAGATTTTCTCACACGGTGGTTGGTCGGTTCTTGCACGCTCGGCTCAGGCAGAACGTAACAGCTTTTCGTGCATGCAGCCGGCGTTCATCGATTTATAAGACGTTATCACATCAAAAACTCATTTAAAACTATTTCCATGATGTAAACAATTTTTTTTATTAAATTTTTTAAGGGTCTAGTTAACATGACTCAACAATTAACTGAGGGAAAAACCTGTTTTACATACTTACCATGTACCTAATCATGCAGACCTTACCATCGTCTGCTTACATACTGCTTTGACCCTGTTGACTCTAACTTTGCATTTTACAACTGAAAAATTAATATTTGCCTGCACTGAACAGTTTAATAATATTTTACAATATTTAATTATATTAATAAAATCTGTAAATGGCCTTACACAGTTTTAAATTACTTTTATTTTATGACAGTTACTGTTTTTATCAACAAGATTCTATTGCATTCTTGCTAACCATTATCAGATCTTATCAAGAACCTTTTCCACAATGTTGTAGGTGGAACAATATAGCGATGGCGAAGCTAAAAATTGACTTCAATTACACCATAGCATGCCATCTCCTGACAATTCTTAACTTCATGTAAATTACAGGATAAGTCTACAGTTCACAGGAAAGAGAGCCTCACCCAAAAATTTCCGAAGTTCTCTGAAGTTTGTCTTTAGCTAGTGAAAATACACCATATTGCAAGGATTTATATATTTTATGGTTATAGAAACTTTCAATATGCTTACCTAGCCTAACCAACCTTTCATTAGAGTTACGATAACCTAACCTAGCCTAACATACCTTCTCAGAAAAAATAAAGAACTATTATTAAATTTTATAACTGACTGAACCTAACATAACCTAACTTTTACTTTAATCCTGGGTGGTTGTAACTGGATTGGTCCGCTGTGGCCGGGCTGTTGGGCGTGGTGTATGTCGGCGGGGTGAGTGCGCTCGACGGTTGAGCGTGGTGTGGTTCTGGGGTCGCCTGGTCCTGTCAGGAGTGTCCTGGTGGGTTCTGACATGGTTGGTATACCTGGTGGTCTTCGGTAGCGAGGTGTTGTGGTGGGCGGCGCTTGTCGTGGCTCGTCGTGGTTGTCACCGGTGCTCATGTGGCGTATGTCGGCACGGTGGATGCACTCGGCGGTTGAGCATGGTGCGGCGCTGGGGTCATCGCGTCCTGTCGTGAGTGTCGTGGTAGGTGGTTCACGTCGTGCTGCCCTTGTCGCGGGTGGGTTTGCAGTGGTCGTGGCATCACCTGGTTCGCGTGTCGGTATTGCGGGTGGGGGGCTCCATCTGTGTCCCCCCCTTACTCGTTTCCCGTCGGCTCTTGGTCGTGCGAGGTGGTGAGTGGCCGGTAGGCGGGTTGTGTCGTGCGCCGGGCGTTTGACCCCCTAGGACAGTCGCTGTGCCAGTGGTACGTGCCCTGGGAGCATACTAACCTGCACTGCGGAGGTTGATAACTCGGGTTGGCTTCTGGCCGCGCCAGGCCGTCGGTGCGTAGCGTTCTTGGCTCCCTGAGGTTGGGGCCCCTCTGTTGTGGTTGGGGTGGTGGTGCCTGGATTGCTAGCAGGTGTCGGCGGTTGGGTGGGCTGCTCCGTTCTCGCTCGGGGCCACGTGCGCTCCTTCCCCACATCCTCTGAACATTTTGCTCCGTCGCCACCGCGAGTTGCACGTATTCCATGACGGTGTTTACGTGGGTGACGCGCATGAATGGCTGGAGCTCGTCCCTCAACAGTAGGGTGATGGTGGGGAGTGCTCTGGTGGGCTCTGCGAGTGGTGCTATGCGCTTGAAGAGCTGTAGCTTGTGTGCCACGAAGTTCTCAACGGGTTCGCCGTCTCGCTGTGTGTTCCCGTAGAATTGTGCGGTGCATTGCACCATCGTCGCGCCTGCATCGAACCGTTGGCTGAAGGCCTCCGTGAACTCCTGCCACTCCATATCGAAGCGGCCCCATAGGCGCCACCATGTCAGGGCGCTTCCCCGCAGCTGTTCGCTGGTCCGCTCGGGCCACTCGTCGATTGGGGTTCCGCTTCGCGTGAGTCGGATTTCGCACTGGTGGAGGTATGCGCGAGGGTCCTCGTGAGGCGCACCACTGAATTCGGGTAACCTCGATGAGTATGGGGCGGTTCGCACCGACTCCATGCGCATGTTGGTGGGTCGCGTTGCTATGTCGTGCCCAATCGGTTGTGCTGTGGTTTGGTGTGGGGGCATGCCGTAACATGTGTTTGGCTTGTTCCCGGTGACTGGCACTGTCAGTGTGGGTTGTGGTGGTATTGTATAGCCTGTCTCTAATTTTTCCTTCCAAATCTTCTCCCAGTCTATGTTCCACTGTTCGTGGTTCGTTTGGTTGGTTGGTGACATGGTATTGGTTTGCGCTGCGCATTGGCACGTGCTTTGCCAAGGCAGTGAGCCTGTCAGCAAGTCGGCGGTTCTCGGTTGCTTGCAGTGTGCGCATGTCCCGTTGGATGTTTGGTGAAACATAGTTGTGTTGCGACTCGTGGTGTTTTGGACAGCTGTTATCGTTGACGTGCCGCGCGCGCCTTAGCGGGTTCGCGGGCTAGGTGCCCGGACAGCCGCACAAAGCGGAGATCGCGATTGGGAGGGCGGGTTGGTTGCGCGCGCCGCTCCAGTGGCTTGGAGAAGGGGGTGGTGCGGACACCCGTGTGAAGGTAGGGGCCGAGAGCGCCCGGACTGCCGCACAAAGCAGAGGACCGAACAGGAGGGCTGGAGGAGGGGGAGTGCGGATAGCAATGCGCAGCGGCGGCCGAGAGCGCCCGGACAGCCGCACAAAGCGGAGGTGAAAAACGGTCATTGAGGGGAGGGGATGTCGGGCTATGGCGTCGCGCTACCGCGTCGCGAAGGACGCGAAGCTTGACGATGCGGGTGGGTGGGGAGAAGCTCGTATGTCCTCTCGCCTCGACGCGCCGTCTGTCTGAACCTGATACGTTCTCGCCCGCAAAATGGCCGTTTCGTGCCCGCTTTGTCGCCTGAGTTGGGAATGGCTTGAAGAATTCTGTTTTTAAATTTCTCCTGGATTGTTTTCTGTCCGGTTTTGCTTGACGGGTGTTTCTCTTGCTAATTTATTTTGCACTATTTGCCACACGCAGGGGCGCCATTTGCCATCAGCCGGGGTTTCGGGTGCGATTCCCGCGGCGAGTCTAAGGAGCTGTATGTGAAAATTGGGGTGTTTTCCGGGAGGGCGCCAGGCTAGCTCTGTCGTCTAACCGTGAGTGGGTCGATCGGCCCCAGCGTGTCCCCTAGACTCGGTGGCTTGACTTGAAAGTAGCTTGAAAGTGGCTTGAAAGTAGCGACGGCCGGGTTAATCCCTGCACCGTAGACAAAAAAAAAACCGACCCGGAGTCGCGTGGGGAGTTGCGTTGAAAAAGGTATTCGGTGATGACTATAGTTACCAGTCGTGAGGGATCAGAGACAAAACTTGAAGGCTCCCCACGGTACGCGCACGTCTGCTCCGGGCCGCGAGTAGTGGTGGGCAGTGAAATCCATACCTGTTACTTTTTCACCGATATCAAAATTTCACGGGTATACCTGCGACCAGTTTCTACAAGTATCAGTGAAATTCGGTGAAATTGATTACGTACAGTAATACGACCACTAGCTTTTAGTGTCCACATAATCGTTGAATTGAGTTTCTGACGTTTTCAGTCTTAGTACAATAATTTTTTTATGTATATATTTTGAAGTAAAACTGTATGTGGAGTATACGAATTGCATACTTGTAATAATTACAGTAAAAAAAAAATCACCATTCACCGAATGAAAGCCTAGCAGAATATCACGGAAGATAATGAATTCTCATAATTGTTTTAAAATTAATATGTGTTCGTTATATTATTGAACTGAAAGGACAGGGATATAAATATGGAATCAATATTATTAAAAAAAAATTAAAATAATAATAATGTAGTATTTTTCAATTTTAACTCGAAATAAACTCAAAACAAAATGAAAGGTTTCTGTGAAAAACATTGCATGTATTTAATTTCATCATTCACCGAGAGGCAGTGATTTCACTTATCCCCTTTATTTCACCATTTTTCGGTGCGAGGAAGGAGTTTACGATTACGAGCATTACTAGAGAGAGATTTCACCGTTCACCGTTTAATTTCACATGAACCTAAATTTCACTGGAACCGATTTCACTGATACTCAAAAGTAACAGGTAAGCCCACCACTAGCCGCGAGCTGATCAGAACTGCCTCAGGGGTTGGCGTGCGGAGGGGGGGGGGGGGGGACACTCCCTCCATGCACCAAGGTTACGCCGCTCGTCTCATTTGGGTGAAGACTTGGCGAGGGGTACGTTCCGCCAGCAGGAGCCAGTACTGCGGGCTGAGGCCGGGCTAATGGCCTTCGGTCGGTACGACCTCAGTATATACAATAATAAACATATGAATATATTTTTTCTTATGTTTTGAAATGTGACTTTTAATTTCCAAATGTATATAATTCTGATAATAAATTAAACATATGCCCGGATTGCATTTGATAAAAATGGTCACCAAACTTTTAGGTATCGATCACACTAGCGCGAAACGCGATAGGTGATCATTGTTGACAGTAAATCGTAACAAGTAGAGAGGTTCGTACTATAGGGATACGATATGGACTATAAAAAGGTGTTGGGAGCTTATTTCATTGTTCTCAGTTTCAATCGCCATGAGCTCAAGAAAAGAAAATGCTGTTGTGACGTACTATAGAGCATCCCACTCTTAGATTGCAGTGTGGAAGTAAATGGGCGCATTCTCTCTCTCTCTCTAACACACGCCGATTGCCGTTAGCGCTGTCCTTGTTTCTTCGTGCGTTGTTGCCAAATATCAAACGAAATTAAAATTTTAATTTTTGGACCAAGCTTTTTTTCACATTGTATAGCATCGAAATACGCATCAGTCAATGCTTATTTTGAATACTTAACAATATTTTAAGTGTCCGAAAAAATTAAAAAACATAACTTATTCACTGCGAACTGTTTTGAAGTATTCCGAGATGTTTCACATAAAAAAAAAATAACCTACATGTGTATTTCATTCAGATTTTTTTTTTAATAAATTAATGCCTTAGGACGCCACCGAACAAATGTTAAGACAAAAACTATACAGGTTTCACTTAAATATTTTTTTTAATATATTGAAATGCATTTTCTCACAAAATGACACATCAAAAAGTTGACCAGCGGAAAACTGTAGGGCCGCGACGTCTTGGCGTGTCGTTTTGCGGGGAAGCGGGGAAGAGTAAATGAGAGGGGAAGCAGCTGCGCGCGCACATCAGCCGCTATGCGGTTCATAGCAAAAACATCAGGCGCCACGCTCTCAGTCTGAAGTGAACAATGGAGCCCGACGCAGGACGTTCAAGATACAATAAAGTAATACATAGTGGGGAGCGGGAAATTAGAAGTAGTGTAATCCAGTGTTGTGATGAAGAAGCTGCCAACATATGTCTGCTAGTACCTCTAACAAATGCAACCGAAAGAGCTGCGCGATACACAGGTATAAGCCAAAGATCAGTTTCGCGCATCCGAAAACACAACAGAGAGACGCCAAATAAAAAACAAACAACAACATTATAAGTTTTTCAACGCATTCCCCGTAATTTCACCCGCGGTTTGTTTGTTTTGCATTTGGCAATTTTCCAAACTTTCTGCACCGCTTGTTAGAATATTTTTTATCTACAAGTGTAGCCGATATTGCTACACATTATATTGCATTATATTACATGATATTATATTACATTATATACATTATATATTGCATTATATATTTTATGATATATATGATTTTATGATATATATTAATGTATATTATATTAATACATTATTTATTTACAATTTATATGTTTATATTTACATATATATCACTCCTTTATTTGACCGTTAAACAGCCTCTCATGTTTAATTATTCATTTCAAGCCAAAAAAAAAAAAAACTGGGAAACGTTTGTTGTCAGTTGATGACTTTGATAGAAGAGTGATCAGAGACACCAGCCACGAATTTTATGCAGTAAAAAAACGACAAGGAAACTACTGCCAGTTTTGTAAGAAAAAATTCGGATGGAGTTAGGGAAATACATCGCTGCGTAAAATACTCAAAGAAATGGGTTTTGTGTGGAGAAGAAGCCAAAATAAGCGAATGCTTCTTCTCGAAAGATCTGACGTTGTTGCTTGGCGATAACGGTAGCTGACTCAGATGAAACAGTGCAGGGAGACTGGGAAGAATATATTTGACATGGATGAATCCTGGGTTGACACTAATTTAACCTTTCAGAAATGTTTGCAAAAGAAAGGTGACGTTGAAGGTGTAGGTAATGGCAACAGGAAATGCAGCGCACAGGCTGATAGTTTTAAGCGTTGGTTCTAGGCAGGGTTTCCTTCCTGGAGCCTCTCTTGTTTATAAAGCAAGCACAACAACAGGAGACTATAAAATACGCGAGGATGGTTTGTTATAAATATGGTTTTCGGACCCCTCGAAATTACTAAAATGGTTCTTTCAGAGTGCTGTTATGGAAAAAATAACAACCCGTGTGCATAAAAGTGGTAAGGTTCTTGAAGTGCGTGAAAGTGTCATGTCGATCGTCTTCACATTTCAGCCAAACCAAATGGAAAAGTAAGCATCAGCGAGGGAGTTACATGCAAGTCTTAATTAATTGTGTTTCCTACAGCAAACCACAATTACAAATTTAGTTCTTAACTTTAAAGAATTGTATAGCTATGTTTAACTATGTTTAACTAAGCTGCCCAGTCGAGCAAATAGTGCACTACCTTTAAATAATAAATTACCGTAAAGCATTATCGCATCTTTGTATCATTAAGATCTGCGCTGTGTTTCACCGTACGTAAGATTGTTCTCGACCAATGTTTTCGGAACGGCATGGAGACTTCCAGGCCGTTGTTATCTGCGGAGCAGACAAGGAGGGACGTGTCGATTACAAGGTCGCTGAGCTCTAGGGAGTCGACCCGCCAAGACGTCGCGGCCCTACTATAGATGGGGGACGAAAGCGTGAAAAATGTTCACAATGAATTGAATTAGTTTTTAAAAGCAGCTCCATCTTAATTGCTTCTACAGTTTCCGTGGAAATAGCTGTTAAAGATGTGTCTTATCAGTACAAGAGCGCGCTGCAATAGAGGTTTCTCTCACAAGCTGCCGTCGTAAGAGGAAACAGGGCCGTGTGTTTAGATAAGTGGGGTTCTGTCCTGCAAGCAATTTCAAATACATGGCTTCCTTAGTCAACCATGTATTTCCTTGGACACGCATTTCTGACAAACCAGCCTGCCAGTTAGTATCGCGTCTCGCGACGAAGCAACGCGTTGTGTCCGGTGACTCATTACAGTTATAATTTTGACAAACAAATTATATATTACATACGTGATTTTATTTTCTACATTTATTTTTATTACGTACATATAAAATATGGAAGATAGAACACCGAAAAGAAATTATATCGGTAGGCTACGCGGGAGGGAGCGCAAGATTGTGTTGAATGTATTTGAGCATTTTTCAAAAAATATGAGTGTGTGCAATGCAATTAAGGAAGCTTACCATTCTTCTGGTCAGTTCTCTTCTCTTATAGAAGGGGTATCAACATTGGTCAGCGGTAGCGATAGTGATTAAAAGGTATGTGATGTTATTAATTTCTTAATCAAGTTAACGTTACATTTATCGTATAAATTTCTATGAATGAAATGTGTGTGAACAGATTCTTGTTGTAAGTTAAAGTTAAAAAAAATTCCTTATCGGCACAGCCTAAAGGCGCAGGAAGATTTTGATGATTATATTTATTTACATTAGAACAAAAAGGGATTTTTATATCCTTAAACCCATATTTTTTTCTTCCCCTTGCAGTAATGGTTGTTACAAAATATATTTTAATCGAATCTTGAACATAATGTGTAAAATGTATCAAATAAATACGAAGGAATTTAATAGCGATGATGGTACACAATTTTGAATTATTTTTATATCCTTCTCAACACCAAGCATCTTATCAAACAATGTTTTTGACAAAGTTTTGGAAAATAATTATGATATTTACAAACAATTTAAACAGATTTGATAAGGTGTCTACTAAGGTAGTTACGTTTTTTTGTCCGGTGAAAATTTTTTTCGAACCCATGCAGTTATGGCTGGTCGTATCAAAAATTTATTTAGAAAACATTTTTTGGCATTAGGTACTCCGAGTTATCATACGTTAAAAAGGATGCGATATTATTCATATTATGGGAGTTGTTGCAATTTTTCTGTTTTTCAAAAAATCTTCCCCATTTCGACCTAATTGTTCGGATTTTTCCCATAACTACTCGACCGAGAATTTCCATTACCGTATTTTATTTATCATTTTGGACATGACTTGTCCAAAAATATGGCATTTATCGGGCCCATGAAAATGTGATTATATATATATATATATATATATATATATATATATATATATATATATGTGTGTGTGTGTGTGTGTGTGTGTGTGTGGGGGGGGGGGGGGATTTTTAGAACATAAAAGAAAACTATAAGAAATTTTCGTCTACAATAGGTAGTTTTTATTTTTAATTTACATAAATGTGGCATTATTACAAATTTATATGTGTAATAAAATATTATAAATTACGATATGATTTCTTAAAATTCTTCTTGTTCGATCCGAATTACAAAGACACACATCTCCTGAAATTCGTAATATGTTAGAGATTTGGCAACAGCGCGCGCCATAAGCTGTGTACTGCAATCTAAGAGTGGGACGGGCTATAGTTCAGGAGCAGACGGCTTGTTAGAAGAGTAAAATACTGGGTACATCCTTACAACCTACATTTACCTGTGTCTCTTGATTCTGCTGCAGTGTTATTTATACCGTGCAGCACTCGTCACATCAGTACATCTTTTTGTAATTTTTTAATGTATAATTCCAAACACATGGATTATTAAAAATAATAGTTATAAAAGGAATTGCGAAACTCTAGTATTCTTTTCGTCCCGCCATGCACACAGTTCAGATTCTCGTAAGATACTGGTCGCCCAAGCGCCAGAAGGCGGTAATCTGAGCGATATATCGCTGGCGATATTTTGCGCAACTTTGCGATTTGTTCCTTTTTTATCGCTTCAGTTTAAACTATATCCTATGGGCTCATGTTTATCGTGTTTCGTTTATATTGTTCATGATTTATCGTCTATCGCGTATCTCGCTTGTGTGAACGACGCCTTACGCACCACCACCATATCGTGTGTAGGGTATGTTGCCTGCGTGGCAGAAATTTTCAATTGAGCGCAAGGCACTTATTTACTCTAATTTCGCGAAAACGTTTGACCTAAAAGTATATCCAACAAAATTACCTTTTTTGTTAATTAGTGATTGTATTTCACTAAAAATCTATTGCAGTTTAGAGATATGAAATTATACATATATACCAAATAAAGATGGTGGCCACCTGCATGGACGTAAAAATCGTGGGGATGTGAGACATTTTAAGGGGGCCATGGTGTGACTCTCCCCCCCCCCCCCCCCCCCCTTTACAAGCAATCAAGAAGCCCCTCACTAAAGAAGCCCGCGTGCGCTTGCACAATCGTAAATGTGAAAAGGGGTGGATAAACGTGGTTTCCCCCTCCTCCCCCCAATCCTTCTCTTCAGACATCACTCCATGAGAATTTAACAGATTTTTCCACCTCAGGGCCGGCGCGTCCAAATAGGCGAACTAGGCAACCGCCTAGGGCGCCAAGTAGCTGGGGGCGGCGCAGCACGACACATAACAGCTGATATGATATGTTTAACGATTATTGAAACTAGATGAAAATGGATTTTTGTAACAGTTTGGAATGTTTATATTGATATCAGGGGCGCAACAACTAAATTTCCAAAGGGGGAGGGGGCAATATACCTTTTTATAAAGAATCATCGATCCCCCCTAATGAAGCGGGGGGTCCGGGGGTCCTCCCTCGGGAAAATTTGTATTTCAAGGTGGTAAATGGTGCTATTTTAGCAGTTTTATTATCTAAAAACTGATTACACAGCACTTTCTTTGCCCCCATTTGCCCCCCCTTCAAGCTTTCAGAAGGGGGGCAAAATACCCTTACCCCCCCCCCCCCCCGTTGTTGCGCCCCTGATTGATATAAGTAATTATTTAAAGTCCACGGTTACCTGTTTATGATTTGTAATAAGTAAAGAAGTAAAAAAAAAACACAAGCCTGCTTACATTTGATTGTTGACAAAATCTTAGGCTTACGTGATGTATTTTGAGGCAAGGAAAAATATTTTTGGGTCGTCCGGCGGGTGGGGGGGTGGGGGGGGGGTGGAATAAAGTTTTTTGCCTAGGGCGCCAATTTACCTTGCACCGGCCCTGTTCAACCTGCATGTTATTACTTAAGGTAAATAAAATTATTATCAGCTATATTTTTAAAGAAGTAAAATCTGTTATAAGAAACATTATTTGTACATTGATTGCTTAGTAGCAAGTAACATCTGATACATTATTTCTTTTTGACGTGACAACGTCTAATAAATCGATGAACGCTGGCTGCACGCACGATAAATTTATACTTTTCACGCTTTAGTTTGACATTGGTAATTATTTGTCATGAGTTATTATTTGATCAACTAAATCACACACCGTATTATAGTTATGAGCCCACAAGCGTGTAAATATTTCGAGTCCAACAGAGAATATGTTAGTTAAAAGAAATTCAAACAAATATCGTGCGTGGAATATTATTAATTTATAACATCTGAAACAATTGTTCCAATATGGCCTTGTGGCTGTGCGGTTAGCAACGCTGACTAGAGGAATCTCCTACCTGGCATTTATTGTAACAACATTTTATTATGTTCAAATATTAATGAAAAAAGTAATATTTTACAGAAAGCCGTATTATATAGGCAGTGACGTCGGAACGTTTTCATGAGTTGGGGGGGGGGGGGAGGGGCGAAATGATGTATCACACTTACCTCAGTCCTAGAGCGGAAAATTTTGGAATTTTAAATGCAAAATTGTGCTTTTTAACGAGTTTCCGAACCAAAATATTAAATATACCATTCCAAGAATTTGATGACGTAGTATGTATTAAATATGGATTAAAATATCGTGGGTAGTGGGTGACAAATAACCTAACCCATGTGATCCACCCCTTAGCTTCGGTCTTGGAATTTAATGTCAATATATATATATTTTGGTTCCTTAATCTGTGAGCATTGGTAGCTTGAACACATTATTTCTAGGAATTTTCAAAATACATTTTTCACTGAATTTTTATCTTTCAACTTAAATAATATGTTACTACATTTAAAACTACTACGATATGCGTTCCAGCGGACTGAAATCCAAGTGTAACTGGTGTAAGTGGTAACTGTTATGATGAATGATGAGAACAATAATGTAACTGTTATTGTTTGATAACGGTTAAAATATAACAGCTATGTTAAATAATGCTCATCCCTAGATCTCGACCTCTCGACAAATCGCCGCTCTGTTGTTCTGGGCCATGGAATGGTTTGATACTCTAACAGTAGATGTAGTACAATTTAAATAAATATCATCTAGGAATTTGCAATCATTTTACAGTATATTGACAATCATAAAATTTATTTTCTAATCATGTGATCACCAATGCAACGTTTGTAACTACTGGTTGAGAAAAATACTACTAGGACTAAACATTTATTCTGGGAAACGTAGGGGGGGGGGGGGCGAAATCCTACTCTCGCCCCCCCCCCCCCCCCCATGTATAACAGCACGGGGGCGACTCGCCCCTGCTGCCCCCCCCCCCCCTTTTCCCCAATGTTATAAGTTATAGACATGTATCTAAAACATTGTGTGCTCATTGGGTATCGAATTAGATTGAGGAAGAAGTATTTTGTATATTTTTGTATGAACCTCATCCAGTAAACAATCTGACTTTTGTTACATTATTGTGCTTGAAGGTAGGCATTTTTCAGTGTTTATAGATTTTTATACGAAAGGTAGACAGACATACAACGCATCCAAAACTTAGCTAATGGCTTCTATTAAAATAATAATGGTTGATTCACTGAATGCAAGTGAATAATCATGCGAATAGATATAAGTATATAAATTAATAATTATTTAGTAGTTTTGACTTCCCATATCAAATTTAAAATTACAGAATCATTTAAAAGTTATGTAAAATAAGTAGTCTCGGATGGTGATGAAATTATTTACGAGAATGCACATTTAAAATGTACTTTATTTTGGCTCTACGTAAATAATATGTAAGTTACAAATACAATTTGACTTGAATAAAATTAATATTAAAAACAACTTAAAGTATCAATGTATTACAGAGTTATACAGTTGCTTTCCTGTTTCTTTGAAGCCGTAGATCTTTGCTTTTTCTGGGTCATTCCTACAGGGTTCCATAGAGAACATCTCTCATTTTCCGGCTGGAGTGGTGTAGGGATAGTTCCTGGCAGTGCCAAGTGCAGCGCTGTTGTAGGCTCCAGGGTATGCAGCAGCGCTGTTGTAGACTCCAGGGTATGCAGCAGCACTGTTGTAGACTCCAGGGTATGCAGCAGCACTGTTGGTGGCTCCTGGGTACGCGGCAGCGCTGTTATAGGCTCCTGGGTACGTGGCAGCGCTGTTATAGGCTCCTGGATATACAGCAGGGTCACTGTAGGCGCCTGGATACGCACCACCAGGGTTGTTTGGGTACTTGTTGTAGGGATTGTACCCTGGGTATGATGGTTTGTAACCACTGTAAGGGTTGTATGGGCGGTAAGCAGCGGCATAAGGGTTGTATTTGCCAGCTGCCGCCACGGGATTATACTGGTTCTGATAGTAGCTGCGGTCGTAGTACTGGTCAGCTGAAAAAAAAATATATAAACGACTTTCTAAAGGAATAAATTAAAATTTAACACAATCAGGCCGGCTGGTCGAGTGGTCAGCTCTAGAGACACCTATCTAGTGTCGAAAGTTTCAGGTTTGAGTACCAGCCTGTTTGAGGAATTGTAAACTTGTGCTCCCCTCTGGTTATCGCGCTGTCCCTTCAATGGCAAAGCTCGCGGAAATGTCTACAATACCAATGTTGATTAGTCCTGCCCTCTCCACTAGACAGGCAGACTGACTTTGTCCAGCCACTCAGCTTTAAGTTGTCCATGTTCACCCGAAATGCTGGGATAGCTCCTTACCATGGACCGTGGCAGATTTTTATCCTCAAGCTTCCTTGAGGTGCAATGTCGACGACCGTAGCGCAGTTGTTCGAAGCTAAAACTTCGGTGTGAGAGATTCCTGGTTTCGAAGACCAAAATATATTCGTATATTACCCGTGTTTAATAGTTATGTGCGTTTAACCCTTGCGGCCACATTCCCTCTAATAAGGCACTAATTATGACAGATATAAAATTGTTCAAGGGGAAACTTAACGATTATTTACTTTTTAAAAAACCGGCAGTGGATGTATTTTAGGTTTAAAATGCTAGTCTGTAACATTTGTACAGCATATTAAACTTAAAAAGTTTTTTTATGTAATAATAAACTTAATTATGATATTTTCCTGGTGCTACCAGTTATAATTTCTTACTTGGAAATTATAATTATTAATTTCTAGTATAATAAATGTGTTAGTTTGTAATAATTTTATATTGTTGAACACATTATGTTCATTTCGCCATATTTGTGATTTATGTTATTTATTTTGACGAGTATATGTTTAATGATAAACAAATTTCATTGCACCTAATTAATTATAATGACATATATGATCCTTGTTAACTTCAATTATTCTCTATCCCAGAGCCTACGCTGATGTGGGATAAAAATAATTTTAATTAATTAATTAAAATTTTCGCCGCTTGTTCTCACCTTGTCTTTTGTCCACTTGGCTATTGGTGATCTCCAAGGCCTGCGTCGCCACCAGCAGCGCAGACAGCAGCACCTTCAAGGAAGAAACTAGTGTACACACTTGTTCTCGTGACTGTCCATCAAGATGTAAGGCATACTTGTCCATGGCGTTAGCGTTCACAGCCAAACGCAGAATACAAAATTTTTTTTAGTTTTTTTATTAATTTTGAAGTTATACTTCTTTAGGTGCGTTATGAAAAAACGATGAGAATGAATTTTTACGATGCGCGCGCACCATACAACAAAGATTGACAGGATGAGAAAAGGCTACATACAAATAAAATTTATATATGTGCTTTTAAATCTTATACTTTAGTGACTGATATTAATACTTGGCAATATCATCAAAAACTTTTATTTATTGTGAATATTAGTGATAGAAATTGTGTTCATAAACTTATTTACTTTCATTATAAATTATTGCATTATTTTTGAATAAATAATTAAAATTAATCAATTTGACTAAATATTCAGAATAATTATTGATTTTTACTACAAATTAAACTCGATATTTTACTGAATTAAATAATCAATTTTATACATGTGTTTATATTAATAATGAATAACCTACTGAGTATTTATTTAATTTTTTTTAAAATTATATTGAATTTATACCTTACCAACCATATTTATAATATTACTCCAGTCCTTTTATTATTTTTCATTTATATGAATTAATTGCATGCAAAATTAAAGTTAGTTTTTTACCACGCGCGTTCATAAATACACACACACACATATATATATTTATAGAGACAGGTTTTTGTAAATATTGAGAACACAGGCTCCAAAACTTCGATGATTGAGTGACAGTCTCCGGAGGACGCTTAGGAAGAGCTAGGAGATATGAATTTGTGGTGGTTCCTAGTTGCCTTCTGCATTGTGAATGTGAAACCCTGAAACCGTGAAAGAAATTTTGCTCACGCGAGAAATCCTTGACGCGGCCGGGGGATCTCAAGCCAGAAACTCTATCCACTGAACCAACATGCAGGACTGTCCAAAATTTATAAAGATAAAATGCCAATTGTATTGACAGATGAGTGGGCGAAACAAATCGGTAAACACAGCAAGACAAAAATAATTATTGCGTGGATTTGTTTCGTATCGCGCCGTGTTCAGTATCGCGTCTGTGGAAGCTTTCATCCATTCGCTAAATGTGTATACACGCACATATTAATACTTATATAATGAAACACACTCGTAGGACGAGTCTGTATTAGGTCAAAATCTCCGGCTAATGTATATATGTATGTATGGGTGTGTTTTAGTTACATATAGCCTATACGACTTTTGTTCTAAAGTGCTTCCCAAGGCTGGTATACGTCTTTGAAGTTGAAGCTGAACAAATAATAGAGAAAGTACTTCAGATGGAACACAAAGCATCTTAGCAATGTTTAAATAGATGCCATTTTACCCAACTGCAAAACGTTTCGCTGTCGTAAAACGATGGCATTGAAATAATTAATTGAAGGTAACATTATTATTTCCCATAGATGTGTGTGACGCGGGAGTATAATGGTGTTTTTAGATGTGGATTATTAATCCACATTTCAAAGCTAACGTTCTTTATTAATGAAATGTTTTCTTCAAAATACCTTTATGGGCGGGTAACTCCCTTAACAATCAGAGCCCTGATTTGAATAACTCTAGAATCTGAGTGTGGTGCGTGTTATACGTCTGCCAGACACGCACTCATACACACACAAACACACACACACATATATATATATATATACACATATATACACATATATATATATATACATATATTAGAAACTTTTACTTATACGTACCACAAAATCTTGTGTATGAATCATTAACGTTTATACCAAATTTTTTCTTATTAAAAATTATTTGGTGTGATTTTACAGCTTTTAAAATTTTTATTTCCAAGCACAAACCACACTGTGCATTGCAAAGAGAAAAATGTAGTTATAAAATTACGGACAAGTTATTGTTGGTTTGTATTTTAGGTAGATTTCAAAGATATAATCTATATTGCAGCCGTTACCATGGTGCGATTTCCGAATTTTTTTTATATAGTTTTTCGTTTCAAGGACTATAGACTCCAAAACCATCGTCAATTCAAAAGTTTATATAAATAAAACATTTTAGGAACAAGATAATTCCCGCGATTTTTCACAAATCGCTTACAAACTGATACTTAAAATGTAATCATGGAAAATCTCGGTCGAGTTCGTTAATGGGCGATATCCGACAAAAGGGGAAGAAATTGGGAACGTTTATGAAAAACAGAAATATCGCTATAACTCCCATGATATGATTAATATCATATCCGTTTGAACGTATTATAACTACTAGTGGTAAAACCGAAAATTTTTGTCTAAATACATTGTTGATACGACTAACCATAACTGCAATGGCTGAAAAAAAAAAAAAAAAGGATTGAAGGACAAAAAAATTCATAACTACCATAGTAAGCACCCTGTCAAATCCGTTGAACATTCCTTTTAATTGCGTAATTTTTTATCTAAAATATTTGCCTTAAACAATTTTTGATAAAATGAACCATTGCAGAAACAGGATTAAAAATAACAGGGGTAAAATTTAAAAGAAATCATATATTTCGTACCATATACACCGTTAAATCCATTTTAATTAATTGTATAACTATGAATTATTATCTACAACTTTTGTCTGAAATAAATTTTTATACGACCAACTATTACTGCAAGGGGTGGCAAATAACAGGGGTTGAATAACAAAAAATTTAATAACTCCCTTAGTAATCACACCATCAAATCCGTTCAAATTGTTTGTATATCTAATATTTTTTATCTAAAACTTTTGTCTGAAACAATTTTTGTTAATTCAAACAACTATTGCAAGAGGTTATAAAAACCTGACGTTGGAATTTAAAAAAACCTTCACTATCTTGTACGCAATCCAATACATTCTTATTTTTGTTTAACTTTCTACATATTGTCTAAAACTTTCGTTAAAATTATGTTTTATCTAACCAACCATTACTACAAGGAGTGAAAAAATAGGTTTGAAAGTATACGATAAAATCCGTTATAACTTATAATTTATTGTATAAATCCTGAATATTATCTAAAACTTTGGCGGAAACAATTTTTGATGAAATTTAGAAAAATCGTAACTTCCTTAGTATCAAATCCATTTGAGTTTATTTTAAACCATCTAATTTTTATCTTAAACATTGGTGCAAAGCTAATTTTCATACGGCCATGTTATTAGTGCAAGGGATGAAAAATAGTTTTTGAAGGTCAAAAAAATTGAATAATTATTTTATTTGGTATAATATGTAATTCGTTCTAAGCCATTCAATGCTGGATGCGAGTTAATAACATTCATAATATTTTCGCTGCATGGAAAATGAGGAAATGTTTTATCGATCATTTTGTAATATTGGAGAACATAAATATGTTATGTACATTAAGTTCTTAAAATGTTCCAGAATTTTATAGAAGTTTCCAAAGTATTTCCAGAAGAAATAGGTAGGTACACCGAAATCTACCTACGCCTGTAAGCTGTTCCCAAAGGGATTTTTTTTTAAATCTAAACCTTTGAACGTAAAAAAAAAACCACTGAAAAAATGTACATTCAATAACTTTTCGTATTTTTTTTACAGTAAGGTTCTTCCATTAGCATTGAAAGTGATCCCGATGCAGAGTCTCCAAGTAGGCACAGCAGTTAACGCAGCCAGCATTTATCACTTATTACCCACTCCCTAACTACATGTAAGACGAATGTATGAATGAATGAATTAATTAGGGCTTGACTGTTCGTATACATAGGGGTCATTAGAGACAATAAATAGCGATGAGATGCGAATTGATCATTGATGGAATGAACGGGTGTAAAACACTGTAGTGACCCGAGAAAACCCACTCGAAACACGGTAACGTCCGCCACATTTCCCACTTGAAAAAAAGTCAGGGATAAACCTCCCCAGGAATCGAACCAGGTTTGCCCTCGGTAGTATAAGGTGAGTGATCAGACCGATCAATTGCCGTGGTGCTACTAGTCAGGGGTGTATTTGTGTCGGTGAGGCGGGATGATGAGTGCGACGCTCGCTGGTGATACCGCTCAAGCGCGGTGTCTGGCTCTGAGCTGGCGCGCAGTCTTCTCGTCGTGAATAGGGCAACTATGAAACATGAGCGGTACCCATAACATTGTGTGGCGGAGAAATGAAGACAAAGGTGAATGCGAGTTCCTTGAGTGCTTTCAAGATTCTGTAACGGGTGATTAATATCTTAAAATTATTCTGAAAACACGCGTTTTAGCCATTTTCACACTCCTTAAAATACAGTTTAAAAAGAAATACGGAAACATAACTACCCATCCGCCCTCAATGCATTCTTAAAGGTTTTTCGTAAACAGACACCACACTGATTTCTCGAGCGTTTTAAAATCGCGTGGTTCATTCTAAAGCTCTGCATACCGTACACGTAGCCTATGTGTGACCGAAAAATATTGCCTGGCTTCGCAATGAGCATATGGCTGAATGCACGACTGCACGGTGCCGTCAAGGAAAAAATATTTTATCTTAAAAAATAAAGCTATAGTTCTGTTGTTTTTACCGATAGGAATATAATAAAAGGTTATAAAGAAATCATGGTAAGTTTTTGTCAGCCATTTGACATATCTGTACTTTTACTATATATGTTAAAAGCTTAAATTTCTGGGATGTTTTCAAATGCTTTTTGAGTGAAAATTTGGGATATGAAAGTAATTAGCTACTGACGCCAAAGAAAAATAATTGAAGTTTTTTTAGTGCAAGCTCTCCAGTAGGAGAACTTTTTTATATAGAAAAATCTCTTCAACGCTAACCAAAATTAATAAATAAGTAATATTATTTTTTTTCAAGGTAATACCATGTCAGAAAGATTGTAGGACTGTGTGTCTAAAATAAAACTAGTGTACCCATATTTTCAACTATGAACAACCTGATGAGAAAAAAAATTTGATTTAACTTTAGTCATATTGTTTCTTCTGAGATAAAAATCAGTTGCGCCCTTGTAGGTGCTATCGCTGAATAGTGGATCTGCACCCATGCACTTCACGTAGATTAGCAACTACCGTCTTTGGTGTTCCACTGAGTCTCTAAGTAGCTATTCTGGAACAACACCCTCCTGCTAACTAGAATAATATGTCTTTCAATTTTTGTTAATTAAAAATTATTTTATTGGAAATAAAATCATGAGTGCAGTATCATTATCTTTTTTTCCCTGCGTTCTTTGTACAAAGAGGCTACGTAAATTTTTCGCCGCCCTTCTCTCAGGGCCGTCAGATATGTAAATTTAAAATTGTGGGATCTCTGATCTACATAGGCTACGCTAAGTCGTTTTCGGGTGGCGATGTACAAACTAAGCTCGGTCTCTAACGCTTTGTTTGTTAATTCACGTTCTTGTCATTACTACTAATCAATTAACTTTTCCTGTAAATTTAATCTGTTAGTGCTTTTCTTACATTTGTTGTTGGCTCACAAAATTCCTCAACATTAAATTACTGAACGTTATTTTCGAGCTATAAAAATGTCACACTATCCATAGTAATTATAAACACTACGTGATTTTTTTTATTGCTATTAGATAATACTAACTGCAGTACCCGACGTTGCCCGAGCTGAACACAGGGTGATATATTGTGTGCGAGTTAAAGCAAAATGGCTAGCGATATATGACAGTGTGGTGGACATAGAGAAAGGACACACAATTACTGTTTGTATGTCTATGACCTTTTAATTTCTGTTCACTCATAGCGATCGGTTGAACGGTTCAGAAGTTAATGCACTACAGCGCCATCTAGTGGCGAATTATAGAAAAATGTATATCGCGAAAATATACTCCGTATTCAAATATCTGTTTATACCAATTTTCGTAGAGATCGGTTGAGCGATGTAGAAGTTGATGCAGTGCAGCAATATCTAGTGGCGATTTATAACAAAATGGATATGGCGGAAATATTGTCCGTGTTCATATATTTATTTATACCAATTATCATGGCGATAGGTTGAACGGTTTAGAATTTGATGCGCTGCAGCGCTATCTAGTGGCTAGTTACAAAACAAATGGATAGCATAAAAACCTTCCTCATGAAGAAAAAAAAATCACTTCAATGTGGCAACTTTCATGGCAATCTGTAAAACGGTGTCGGGGTTTACCGACGTCATACATACCAACATCAAATTTTATATTTATTTATTTAGTAGATATCCGTTGAGAAAATTTGAGACGAAACCTGCACTGCAAGAGAATTGTCGTGTTAAATTTACGGGAAGGGCTTCCAAGCAATAGTAATGACAAGGCATGACTAACGTGGCGTGTGAGACTGAGCTGAGAATAAATAAGAAATTCTTAGAAACTCTGGCTTAAGAATGTGGGTGTGAATACGTACCAGCGAAACACCGGCCATTCTGTATCTCCAGCGGGCGAATCACAAGCGGAATCGGTAAGTCGTTGTCGGCTGAGCGAGTTGGCGATATCCGAGCTCGCGTATTCTTTTATACCGCCCTCGCGCGGGTGCCGTGGGCAGCTGGAAGTGGTAATGACAGGTTCGCCGCGGCAACGGCCGATCCAGGACCTGGCGTCAGCAGGAGAAGAGAACCAGGAGGGACTCGCTCATCCTTGGCAGATGATTGCCCTCGATTAAAACTAACCGATACAGTCGGCACCACGTCTGAGGTAACGCGGCCAATCACTGGGAGCCGTCGTGGCCATCTCATTCAACCACCCGCGGTCATTGTTTAGCGCCTGCATTTACATAATGGCGGGTGTTGGCGCGGTAAAGTTCAGCGCGAGGCGTGCCCCGAACAGCGGCGTGACTTCGTGAACTGTGTCCTTGTTAGAAGGTGAGCTCTGTCCGTGTGATTACCCCGAGACGTTCACGACGGCGAGGGAAAAACACGCGAGGACATTCCCTGTGCGTCTGTGGCGACGTGCTGTTTTCGTTCGTATCTATTATATCAGTCGATGATATCCGTCCGTCCATCAACAAGCCAAGTAATTATTTTCAATAATCCGCACATCCATCATGTATTTACACTTGGATGCTGCCAACTTACCATTAAAATTGAAACTATTGAGAAAATTCAATTTGTAAAGGTTAACCAGTTTGAGGATCATGTACTCTAAGCACTTATGAATAATTAAGCACACTCTAATATATATATATATATATATATATATATATATATATATTCAATTTCGAGTTACCGTTCTTTATTAATTGCTTTTGTGTCTCAGTCAATTTTTGTTTTGAATATAAGCTTAAAACGTGTCCATAGGCAAGTTAAAAACACAATACGAAGCAGCTAAACAAATAAACAAACTAAAAAGCTTTTAAAATAAAGGCAATGCCTTTCAGACATTTTTGAGGTTATAATTTCATCCGTCCTACCATTGAAAGTTAAAGCTTAACAAGGCATGACGGACGGACGGATGGAATTTTTCGGGCCATCTGGCTGCAGGTCGCGTGATTGACGGACGGATGAAACGGATCACTGTGAGTCCAACTTAACTTCAAACGTAAAGGCCTCGGAAACCAAATAACATACTCTGGTGTTACACATGAATAAACATTGTTTTTACATTAACCGTTCTGCTGGCGACGATCTTCGTAGCCAGTCGGATGCACGCCGGCATTCGTAACGAGAAGTTCTGGGTTCGAGTTCCGGGCAAGGGATGGATGTATTATTGTGTCGTCTGCAATTGGCCTCAAATATGTCAGTATCGTTATATTTATATGTTCCTTATCTTTATCTGACGTGCAGTTACTCCGAATTGTTTCAAAGAATTAATTTTATTGATTCGAAAAGTTTTGTTGTGGTAATATAAATTATCCATAAATTATCCAGACGCGCAGTGTTTCATCTTAAGGGCTTCACCTACCTCTACGGTATACAAGGATGCATAAGAAACTACGAGATTAAAACTGCTCAAGATATCAGTGTGATGTTTGTTTACGAAAGGCATTTAAGAATATGCTGAGGGTGGATGTTTCCGCACTTTTTTTTAACTGTGTTTTTAGAAGAGTGAAAATGGCTAAAATGCATGTTTTCAGAATAATTTTTTAGGTATGAAATATACAGTAGAAATTCTCGAAAGGAAACAAATTGACTCCCATTATTTCTTTATCCTTATTTCACTGTCATATAATGTTATGGTTACCACTCAAATCTCATAGTTTTCCTACACACGATGGGAAGACTGCGCGCCAGTTCACTGGCATCATGCGCCATCCTTTGATGTAAGGCATGCTACTCGTGCCTGACCGGATTACAAGGGTCCTTGCTACCCCCTTCCTTTCCACACCCTCATAACATTCTGCTTCAGGCCATTGCCAATGACACTTTTTAGCTTTCTGGGAATTCTGCGGGTTTCCCGTGGCTGCCGCGCGGAGTGGCATGAATAAACACCGCCTTTCTGGATTTTTCAGACGTCGGGTCGGCTGGGGATGACGCGGCTCGTCACGGCCGTTCTCGTAGGTTCGAGAAGGGCACCAAAGGTATTTTAGCAGCGACGCCAGCCTCCGCGGGAGTTCCGAGAGTTCTGAGAATTCCATGAGTGAAAGGAAGTTCGACATCGGTGAAGAGGGTGAGAGACCCCCTCGAGAGTGGCGCGTCGTGGAGCGGCGGGATCGAGAGAGTGCGACTGAGTGGCGCAGACTGTGTGTATGGACAGGCGCGGGGTAAGGGGCGAATCACTGTTGAGCATAGCTCCAGTGAGGGGTGCGAACTGCGGAAGTTGACAGATATATGTTTTAGTATGTGTAAGGATTCTTAACATTTTGTTTATTTCATGATGCTCAACATTTTCAAAAGGGGAGAACAAAAAAAGTTTAAAGTAATGTGTAATATATATATATAAATATATATATAAATTAGATGCCATAACTATTTTTTGTAATACACAAGAATATATAATTTTTTTTTTCATTTTAAACTTATTTATGATAGTTCCAATTTTAGAAATCGCAGAAACTGTAAAATTGCAACCTGAATTGTATATATTCTACAGAAGTGTGTCCCAAATTTTAAAATGTTTTACTTGTAATAAATAAAAAATTTTATTGTGTGTGTGCATACAAAATATAAACAATTTGGAACACTTTCTAGCTTAATTTTTATACACTCGTAAGCAGACGGTGGCATTTTCTTACAAATTTCGCACGTATCTGTAAGAAATTTAAATGATAATGGCCTAAACAGCCAAGATTACAACAGAAAATAAATGTATTAATTTTGCTAAGAAACTTACAAAAACTTTTTCTGCAAATTCATCACAACATTTTTAATTAAGTTAAATGTTTACTGCACAGCCAAGATCTCAAAACGAGACTAATATCGCCATAGTCATACTAGGAGATAGATCAAGCACACTTTTAAAAACATTTCCTGTGATAATCATGACGTACATTTTAAAACAGGAAGCCAAATTAAAGAGATAAGACGTAAGTGCACACATCTTCGCTAATGGAAACACTTTCTGTATATAACGCAATTAAACCAAATACTATTAATTAAAATCAACTATTTACCAAAATATATGGTTGGAATGTTCGTGGTATCAGATGAAGAACGACACACAGCTCTTGCAATAGTTCATAGAACTTGTAACAAAACCTTTCTTTGCTCTAATTATTTATAACAAATCTCATCACTTTATGATAAAGCAGTTGTCTGTAATTGTTATTATTGGTTTACTTTTGTAAACTACTAGGCCTAATTAATAAGGGCCAACTTTTTGGTAGCAGGGCCTAATGTTCACTTATTTATATTTAAGAAAACCTAATCCTTTTTTAACGTTGCTCCACTTGTCATTTTCTTGTGCTTTTAAAATATATTTTGAGTAGTATACAAATGGGGCTATTGGGACAGGCGCCAGGCGGTGGACCCGAGAGCGGGTCAATGACCGACCTCTCTGATGTGTCGGCAGCCATCTTGGATGACCTAGATCCTCGAACTTTGACCTTGACCTTGAACTTTGACCATGACCTCGAAATTTTACATTCAAAATTAGCCAAAATTAGCCAAAAATTAACCAAAAATCGCCAGAATATCCATTTTTTTTAAAAATCCCGGCAAAAATTCTCAAAAATTTCCACAATAGTAGAATAGAATACAGGCACCGGGGACTGGGTCCTGGGTCCGGTGCCGGGTGCCGAACCACATATCTGAATGTGACGTTACGACGACCAACTTGGATCATCCATCTTGGATGACGTCATCGCAATCATTTTGTTTTCTCGAACATTCAGCCATTTTGTTTTACTCCATTTTGAATTATGACGTCACCATTGCAATTTCCGTTACGGCCGCCATCTTGAATATCTTTATTTATTATCCGTTTTAATGAAAAAAGTTCAAAATTCATCAAATAATTAACTTAAAAAAATACCGATTGATTAGATCAATTCCCGTTCTTGGTTCGAACCCAGTGAGGGCAAAAAATTAAAATGTCGACCGATTCTTCCTCCAAGAAAGCTGCTGGCAGAATCAATCCCCCCACCACCAATACCAAGGTATTTATCGTCAAATGGTATGTCGACATGTCCGCCACCTTGTCTTCGTCCGCTGAAGGCTGCCATCTTGTTTTCGTCTGCTAGAGTGTGCTAGCACCATGTTATTATAATTTTCTGTTCACCATACCTGTGACCTCAAATGTTGGCATTGAACTTTGACCTTGAACTTTGACTTTGAACTTTGCCTTAACTTTAAACTTTGACCTTGACCTTGAAATTTGACATTGACCTTGAAATTTGACATTGTCCTTGACCATCATGGATCCAACATTCTATGTTCAGTACATGCTACCAGGAGCTACCACTTGCTAGAGGACATTGCCACCATCTTGTTTTCGCCTGCTGGAGGACACCATCTTGTGTGTGTACTCGTCTTTTAGAGTACATTACCATCATACTTGTTCAAGTTTTACCTGCTAGAGTGCAGTAATCATTTATTATTACTGAGGTGCCCCGCCATCTTGGAATTTGATCGCCATATTGAAATTGTGTATTTATTGACTTATAAATTCGGAAAAAATCCAAAATTCATCAAAAAATTTACTCATTAAAGTAATGATAGATTATATCGATTCCTGTTCTTGATGCAAAAAAAATTAACTTTATGTAAAAAAATTAATTTTCATAAATTATGATCAAAGTCCTAAAAAAGACTTAAAATCATCTACTACCATCATCCTTTAAACAATTACGACCGCCATCTTAGATATTTGTATATATTGACTTATTAGTTCCGTAAAAATTCCATAATTCAACAAAAAAACACATCACTTTACATACTGAATCGATACTTGGTTCGATCTATGGATGAAGCTAAATACAAATTTAATTTAAATACCAGAAAAGTATTAGGTTAGAGACTAAAACACCGCAAGTTCTTTTAAAAATGTAATATTTATTACATACTTTCTATTCTACTACAGGATCACTTGCGAAAGCCAGCAATCTTATAAACATTTAGCCCTGCATATTCGTGAAAAGACTAATTCTTAGCTCCAATCAATGCTCCAACAGATCCAACAGCTCCAACAGCTCCAAATGCTTCAACAGCTCCAAAACTGCAACAGCTCCAACAGCTCTAACAGCTCCAACAACTTCAAGAGCTCCAAGAGCTCCAAATGCTCCAACAGCTCCAAATGCTCCAAAGCTCCAACAACTCCAACAGCGCCAACCGCTCCAAATGCTCCAACAGCTCCATCTGCTCCAGGCAGCTCATTTTGGAAGCACCATCAACAAAAAGTCAGAACATTTTGGAAGTACAAACAAGAAAGGCAGCACATTTTGGAACCACAAACAAAAAGGCAGCACATTTTGGAAGCAAAAACCAAAAAAACAAACACATTTGGTACCTATCACCATCAACATAAAGGCAGCATATTTGGAAGCACAAGTTACGAAAACTAAGTCTTAGTAAGAAATCTGAATACGAAAAATAAAAATTATAGAATTTTTACTTTCAATATTTAATTTATTTCTCAACATTATACAAATGCAAGTAAAACAGGCCATTATTGTATGTAGCCAGCTTTCTTCAGTTCTTTGAGTTTGAAGGATATTTCTTTGATGCACGAATATTTTCCTGCACAAAGCGAGCCATGTAGAAGTCTTAGCCGGTCAACCAATATGTTTGGATCTTTCCATGATGTGTAATCAATCTCTTCTACCACCATAAAACTTGCTTGTTTATTATAAATACTTTTAATATCACAATCGTCCCAGTGATCATAATAAGCTTTATCTGATTTATTTATTATAACACGTCGTTACCATCGTTTAGGTCTCAGGACACCGCCACATTCTTCGATTTTGTCAGCTTTAGGTGCTTCATCACTGTCTATGCCTTTGTCAACAGCCTCAGAGTCACTGTAGCAATCACCGTAGAAGGCATCGTCTTCACCCAGATTACAGTAAGAATTCGATATCGATGATGTCGAAGTGTCTTCATCGTCTTCATGCTTCCTTTTTAGGAGTCCATCATTTTTACAAAGTAGGAAAGATCTACTTGAATTCGTCTGGAATGTATTCTCACTTTACACTTTAAGGATTATTCCATTGTCTTCATTCTTCCATAAATCATCAACGTCCTTCAATTTAAGTTCTTTGTCGAGATCGGAAGAGCCACGAACATAATCTCTCCCAAGACAAGGAATAATATTGTCGTAATGCAGATCACTCTTCCTTAGTCTAGTAAATCCATCGTTGTCCTCTATCTTGTACAAAGGCTTGGCATTACAAGTTCTGTCATGTCTTTTTAAGCTCTCTCTCCGCGTAAACGACTTGCTACATCGAACACAACTTTTCATATTGCGTAGTGGATTTTTAACACAGTTATTTATAAATAAAAAATATAAAATGAAAAAAAATATAAAAAATACATAAACTTCTGGCTTGTACACTTCTCAACAATGAGAAGTTCACAAGCTAGCAAAATCGGTTTATGTATATTTTGTAATTTTTTTTTATTTTAATTTTTTATTAATTTTTTTTCATTTATTAAATATTTTTTCAGTATTTTTATGATATCAAAGAAAAGTGTAATGGTTCTTTCCGTGTGCTACCGATTATTCTTGTCAATACGTTTCCTCCTGATTATTCTTGTCAATATGTTGTTGGTTTTCTCCGTGTGCTCCCGATTATTCTTGTCAATACGTTTGCTCCTGAATATTCTTTTCAATATGTTTATGGGTTTTTTCCGTGTGCTCCTTATTTTTCCTGTGGTTTCTTCAAGTGCTTTTGTCTATTCTGAGAAACAGCTCTCTGCATGAAGGATTTTTTACCTAATGAGTCATGACATTTTATTTGGAGTTACATTTAATTCGTTAATTTCTGCTACTAAATCCGCATTTGCATTTTTTTTACCAGGCGGAATTAAAAAAAAAACATTACTCAGTCAAATAATATACCATGAGATATCTGTGAAGATTTAACGTGCAAGACGAACTTCCTTCTCCTTGGTATCTAGCGAAGCCACCCATCTTTTGCGATCGTTAGTGAGCATCCCGCATCCCACATAAAAGAACTAAATAAATTATTACTCAAAACAACATGTGGCGACATCTCATGCTAATAATCGGGACCACATGTAACAAGTTCTTTTGTATGAGGTAACTTAATCTTCGCTGATGATATATATAAAAAAATCTATTTAAATAATGGATCTAATTTAAAACATTCAGTTTTGCATCTCGCATTAGTCTCAGTAACTAATATGAATCCTGATTCGGTGACTGACGTTGTATCGAAAGGACACAGGTGTAAGTTTTGCAGCAAAGAATTTATCTTGAGAAAGAATGGAAGACAACAAGAAAAGAATGACTGTGTTAAAATACACTACGCAATATGATAAGTTGTGTTCGATGTAGCAAGTCGTTTACGCGGAGAGAGAGCTTAAAAAGACATGACAGAACTTGTAATGCCAAACCTTTGTACAAGCTAGAGGACAACGATGGATTTACTAGACTAAGGTAGAGTGATCTGCATTACGACAATATTATTCCTTGTCTTGGGAGAGATAATGTTCGTGGCTCTTCCGATCTCGACAAAGAACTTAAATTGAAGGACATTGATGATTTATGGAAGAATGAAGACAATGGAATAATCCTTAAAGTGTAAAGTGAGAATACATTCCAGACGAATTCAAGTAGATCTTTCCTACTTTGTAAAAATGATGGACTCCTAAAAAGGAAGCATGAAGACGATGAAGACACTTCGACATCATCGATATCGAATTCTTACTGTAATCTGGGTGAAGACGATGCCTTCTACGGTGATTGCTACAGTGACTCTGAGGCTGTTGACAAAGGCATAGACAGTGATGAAGCACCTAAAGCTGACAAAATCGAAGAATGTGGCGGTGTCCTGAGACCTAAACGATGGTAACGACGTGTTATAATAAATAAATCAGATAAAGCTTATTATGATCACTGGGACGATTGTGATATTAAAAGTATTTATAATAAACAAGCAAGTTTTATGGTGGTAGAAGAGATTGATTACACATCATGGAAAGATCCAAACATATTGGTTGACCGGCTAAGACTTCTACATGGCTCGCTTTGTGCAGGAAAATATTCGTGCATCAAAGAAATATCCTTCAAACTCAAAGAACTGAGGAAAGCTGGCTACATACAATAATGGCCTGTTTTACTTGCATTTGTATAATGTTGAGAAATAAATTAAATATTGAAAGTAAAAATTTCATAATTTTTATTTTTCGTATTCAGATTTCTTACTAAGACTTAGATTTCGTAACTTGTGCTTCCAAATGTGCTGCCTTTATGTTGATGGTGATACCAAATGTGTTTTTTTTTTTTTTTTTTTTGGTTTTGCTTCCAAAATGTGCTGCCTTTTTGTTTGTGGTTCCAAAATGTGCTGCCTTTTTATTTTGCTTCCAAATGTGCTTCCTTTTTGTTGATGGTGCCTCCTAATGTGCTACCTTTTTGTTGATGATGCTTCCAAAATGTGCTTCCTTTTTGGATAGTGCTTCCAAAATATGCTGCCTTTTTGATTGTGCTTCCAAAATGTGCTGCCTTTCTTGTTTGTACTTCCAAAATGTTCTGCCTTTTTGTTTGTGCTTCCAAAATGTGCTGCCTGGAGCATTTGGAGCTGTTGGAGCTGTTGGAGCTGTTGGAGCTGTTGGAACTGTTGGAGCTGTTAGAGCTGTTGGAGTTGTTGGAGCATTTGGAGCTGTTGGAGCATTTGGAGCTGTTGGAGCTGTTGGAGCATTCGAGCCTTTGGAGCATTGATTGGAGCTAAGAATTAGTCGTTTCACGCCTATGCAGGGCTAAATGTTTATAAGATTGCTGGCTTTCGTAAGTGATCCTGTAGTAGAATAGAAAGTATGTAATAAATATTACGTTTGTATAAGAACTTGCGGTGTTTTATTTCTCGAACCTGACACTTTTCTGATATTTAAATTAAATTTGTTTTTAGCTTCATCCATAGATCGAACCAAGTATCGATTCAATATGTAAAGTAATGTGTGATTTTTTCGGTGAATTATGGAATTTTTCCCGAACTAATAAGTCAATATATACAAATATCTAAGATGGCGTTCGTAATTGTTTAAAGGATGATGGTAGTAGATGATTTTAAGTCTTTTTTAGGACTTTGATCATGATTTATTAAAATTATTATATTTTACATAAAGTTAATTTTTTTGCATCGTCCTATGATCGAACGAAGAACATAATCGATATAATCAATCATTACTTTAATGAGTGAATTTTTTGAGGAATTTATTGGATTTTTTCCCGAATTTATAATTCAATAAATACACGATTTCAATATGGCGCTCAAATTCCAAGATGGTGGGGCACCTCAGTAATAATAAATGATTACTGCACCCTAGCGGGTAAAAATTGAACAAGTATGATGGTAATGTACTCTATAAGACGAGTACACACACAAGATGGTGTCCTCCAGCAGGCGAAAACAAGATGGTGGCTATGTCCTCTAGCAAGTGGTAGCTCCTGGTAGCATGTACTGAACATAAAATGTTGGATCCATGATGGTCAATGACAAAGTCAAATTTCAAGGTCAAAGTTCGTTGTCAAGGTCAAAGTTCGTTGTCAAGGTCAAAGTTCAAGGTCAAGGTCAAATTTCAATGCCAACATTTGAGGTCACAGGTATGATGAACAGAAAATTATAATAACATGGTGCTAGCACACTCTAGCAGACGAAAACAAGATGGCAGCCTCCAGCGGACGAATACAAGGTGGCGGACATGTCGACACACCATTTGACGATATATACCTTGGTATTGGTGGTGGGGGGAATTAGTCTGCTAGCGGCTTCCTTGGAGGAAGGATCGGTCGACGTTTATATTTTTTGCCCTCACTGGGTTCGAACCAAGAACCTGAATTGATCTAATCAATCGGTATTTTAATAATTTAATCTTTTGATGAATTGTGACTTTTTTCATTAAAAACAGATAATAAATAAAGATTTTCAAGATGGTGGCCGTACGGAAATTGCAACGGTGACGTCATAATTCAAAATGGCGTAAAACAAAATGGCTGAATGTTCGAGAAAACAAAATGACTGCGATGACGCCATCCAAGATGGCGGATCCAAGATGGTCGTCGTAACATCACATTCAGAGATGTGGCACCGGACTCAGGACCCAGTCCCCGGAGCCCCTATTCTATTCTACTCACGATTAGGAAATTAGGATTTTGAAGAACCTAAAAGTTATTTTACTTTAGAAAGATCACAAATTCCTAAAAATGGCTTAAGCATCTATGTCTGAAGCCTCCGAAAAGCCATTTCTAGGAATTAGCCTACCATGACTGCCATTTTTAATCCTTAACGTCACTGTTGCAATTTAATTTACGGCCGCCATCTTGAAAAACCATTTTTTTTTTGTTATAAAATCCGGAAATTTTTCAAAATAAAAAAAATATTATCAATCGAATTGAATAATAAAAATTTAATAAAAAATTATTTTAAAAATTTTAATGTACACTAATGCCATGGAGCTTGGAGTCCTGGGCTCAAACCCAGCAAAGGCAAAAATAAAAAAAATGACGTCCGGTCCTTCCTCCACGGAAGCCACCAGCAGACTGACCTCCCACCACTTATGCCAAGATATATATATCGTTATCTAGTATGACTTAATGTCCGCTATCTTAAAAATGAGTAATTATTATCCGATTTTAATAAAAAAATCAAAAATTTATAAAAAAATAACTAATTAAAATATAATATAACACTATATAAAAACCACCGTTTCACATATCGTTACGGTCACCATCTTGGATGATATAAATGTTGCATGTTTCGTTACGCCTGATATCTTGGAAAACAGTAATTTTTATGCTAGAAAATCGTGAAAAATTACAAAAAATATTTAAAAAAATTGCCTACTTGAAATGTTTAGTCACTTAAACGATTTCGGTCTTTGGTTCGATTCCCGGCGAAAGTAAACCAGTTATTTATTAATATATTTAAAAAATTCTCAATTAAAATAATAAAAACATCTTATGACATACCCGTCATTTTGAATTATGTCACCACTGTATCAATTAATGTTATGGCACCATCTTGAAAATCTTTATTTATTATCCGATTTTAATGAAACAAAGTTAAAAATTCATTTAAAAAATAACTTACTAATATACTGATTGATTAGCTCGATTCCTGGCCTTGGTTCGAAACTGGTAAGAGCAAAAAATAAAAAAACGACAGATCCTTCCTCCACGGAAGGCACCTACAGACTGTCCTCTCACCACCAATATCAAGGTATATATCGTCAACTGGTATGACATCATGTCCGCCATCTTGTCTTCCGTCGCTGGAGGCCACCATCTTGTTTTCGTCTGCTAGAGTGTGCTGATGCCATGTTAGTGTAATTTTCTGTTCACCATACCTTTGACCTCGACTGTTGGCATTGAACTTTGACCTTGACCTTGAAATTTGGCCTTGACCTTGAAATTTGACTTTGACCTTGAATTTGGCCTTTATCTTGAACTTTGACCTTGACCTTGACTACCATCATGGATCCGACATTTTGTGTTCAGTACATGCTACCAGGAGCCACCGCCTGCTAGAGGACATTGCCACCACATCTTGTTTTAGTCCGCTGGAAGACACCATCTTGTGTATGTACTCGTCTTATAGAGTGCATTACCATCACGCTTGTTTTATTCTAACCCGCTAGAGTGCAGTAATAATTTTTTATTACTGAGGCACCCACCATCTTGAAATTTGGGCGCCATCTTGGAAATTCGTAATAATTAACATAGAAATTCAGGAAAAAGTTCAAAATTCATTAAATAAATTTGCAATCAATATACTGATTAAAAAGATAGACTTAGTTCCTTCGTAGTATCCTGGATGATGCAAAAAAATTAAATTTAACAACAATTTAACATAATAGTGACAGGTTCGAGAAACAAAACATAACAAGTTCTTCCACAAAATATTTTTTTTACTTAATGTCTATTCCACTACAGGATCACCTGCGAAAGTTAGCAATCTTACAAACATTTAGGTCTGCATAGGCGTGAAATGGCTAATTCTTAGCTCCAATCGGTTTATACTAGACAGAGACTAGCCAGAACCTTTACTGACATTGTCCTCTTCTTGACAGAGTTTCTGGACACCATGTTTACAGTTTGCTTCACATCGTTAGAACTGTAAATTACTGCAGCCGATGTCTTGAATGCACATTTCTTCACTTTGTCATCGAACGGATATGGCTTTCCATAGATACAGTCCAACCACAAGTTATATTTTAATGGACCGTTTGTTGCTACATCATCAGTAAGCTGATTGATTATGTCCTGTCTGATATCATCATAGAAAAGTACAAATGTCCTTCGACTCACTTAACGTATTAAGATAATAGTAGTCTTTCAATGTTCCACGAAATGCAGACTGTGCAAATATAAGCCATTATTATTCACCTGTAATACACCGAACACAGTCTTATGTTTAGTTACATATCCAGGCACCATAGCAATCGGTTGCTGCACATCGGTTTTATTGCTTGTACGGTTACGAGTCTCCGATCTAAAGCGAGGAGTCGAAATTTCTGCAGGTAGTTCAGCAGTAGGCGCACAGACTTCACCTTTACATTTTTTTCGCATGATGTCGCAAACTGTCAGTGCGAGTAAACCAAACATGACACTCATCGCAGCGAAACTTTATACGATAAGAATTCTTCTTGCATTTGCTCCGCTCATGTCTTCGTGCATCATGGGAAAATGCGAACGACGTATCACAGTAGTTGCAAGGATACTGCGGTGATGAAGACAAGCTTTTCAGACCTGATCCAGATACTGGCGTAACCACAGTTGTACCATTTACAGGCATACTCTTATGCACATCAATGCATCGTTGTATAGAAACCTTTACTTTCTGCCACGCAGCAGGACCTTTGCATGTCTTCAAGTGTCTTTTCAACTTATCATGCCTTGCAAATTGCTTGCGACATTGGTTACAGCTAAACATTTTGCGAGATTGATTCTTAGCACATTCTCTCTTCTCGTGTCGACGGGAATTGCTGATGTTTGAGAAAATCTTGTCACAGTAACGGCACCGATGTTCGTTAGTTGCTGTCGAATCACCCGCCATTGAAGTCTCCATCGAGGGCGAAACGACGTTCGCCGAGGTTTCCTGTGCAGCCAGCACTGAAGTCATTAAGCTCTCTTCTGCTGGTGGTACCACGACTGTTGAAGTCTCATCCAGTGTTGACGTCGTCGTTGCCAACGTGATCTGCTCCATCATCGTCGACGCTGACACCAGGGTTCCCGTAGTCGATGGTACAACCTCCATCGAGTTCACCGTTAAAGACGGTAAAAATGCCATCGAGTTCTCAAGAACAGGTAATTACGCGACAGTAGATGTATTTGGTTCATTCTGGGGCAGGGGCTGGGGGCTGGGGATCGGGGATCCGATCATGCCACCTTACGGCTTCGCTACATCACCCATGTTGGATTACGTCACTTCCGCCAGCCATACACGCACGAAAAAGTGTCCCGTTACGTTCATCAGCCATGTACGCACGAAAAAATGTCCCGTTACAGTAGTTGGAAATGGGGGGTTCAAGCACAGGCGCAGGAGCCAGGAGCCCGCCATCTTGGATGACGTCATCGGCGGCCATATTGGATGACGTCATCATGACCTTTGACCTTGACCTTTGACCTTGACCTTTGACCTTGCTAATCTATGCTAATCTATGCCAATCTATGCTAATCCATACCAATCTATGCCAATCCGTATGCCAATCTATGCCAATTCGTATGCCAATCTATGCCAATTCGTATGCCAATCTATGCCAATTCGTATGCCAATCTATGCTAATCCATATGTTAATCCATGCTAATCCATATGTTAATCCATGCTAATCCATGCTAATCCATCCGCCATTTTATATTTCTAGAAATTTCCACCAACTTCGAATCGTGACGTCACCGTTGCACTTTTCGTCACGGCCGCCATCTTGGATTCGAATTTTTTTTTCGAACTTTTGAAATTCGATGTAATCATCAGCCGCCATCTTGTTTCGTCTGCTGGTGGCCGCCATCTTGTTTTCGTCTGCTGGTGGCCGCCATCTTGTTTTCGTCTGCTGGAGGCAGCCATCTTGCGACGTCATATAGTTCTGTTGGTCGCCACCAGATAGCAGCAGGGATTATTTTATTTTTTTTCTTTAACTAAAATAATTTCAGTGCCGAGGCTGGGATTCGATCCATGGGACGTGAAAACGTCCAGGATGTCGTGGTTACGAGGCGGACACCTTGACCACTAGACCACGAGACCAATTGGGATATGGTGGAATAAATAATCTATATATGCCACGTACTGACATCAAGTTTTATGATAAAAGGGGGGAGGGTGTCTTTGCCTTCCCAAATGCATGAAATTCAAATTATTATACCATCGCCATCTTTAATTCCAGCACAGACTACCAGATGGCGCCAAATTCAAAAATTAGTTGCCAGAGGCGCCGCCATCTTGGTTCTCAAGTTGGCTGGTAGATGGCGCCACCGTCGCCATATTTTAGTTCATACAATCGATACCAGAGTGTGCCACCGTCGCCATCTTTAATTCTTAAAGTTACCGCCGGAGCGCGCCACCATCGCCATCTTTAATTCATAAAAGCACCACCGGCATTAAAGTCTCTCCTGCTGACGGTATCAAATATTAATAAATGAATGCAGTATGTAGGTATTATCATATTTATTTAAATAACCTCGAACGCTACAAAAACAAATTCTGGATTAAAGAAAAATACATACACATCAAACGAATCTATACAACAAAAAATGAAACCATATAGCAAAAATGGAAACTATACAACGAAAATGGAAACTATAAAACAAAAAACGGAAACTATTAAAACAAAAAAACAGAAACTATAAAACAAAAAACGGAAACTATACAACAGAAATGGAAACTATACAACAAAATGAAAACTATAAAAAAATTGAAACTATACGACGAATGGAAACAACAACCAAACTGCCAAACTATTTACAGAAAAAAAATTATTCATCGCCTCCGATATAGCCGTGGGGGACCGTGCGGATACCGTCTTCACAGATTAAACGTTTGTCGTCCTCCCACGTTATGGCTAGCTTATTGCTGTATTCGCTGTACAGCACATGCTCTCTCGACCGTATGGCTCTAACACCTGTCCTCCTTGTGTGGTGGTCTTGCAGGGCATCCAGGTAATCACCGAATGTGATGCGGTTTTTGACCACACAACGCTGGATGCCCTTAGCCTTCTTCTCGACCTTGCCACCGCACCTGTATGCATAGAGTTTGGCCCGCAGACTGACAAACTCGCTCATTACTTCCCCCCCACATTCATCTTTGAATTTGCCAACAACTTTCTTGTTGATGGGGGAGAAGCATGGGTGGTCAGGAGGGTAGCAGCTGGTGTCGAATTCAGACATGAACTTAGGGTCCGCTCTTAGATCATGGTAGAAGTCCTGTGTCTGAATCTCATACACAAAGCTGTCTGTATCCATATATGCCAGATGAATATTTTCCTGATATTTCGGTTTCATAGTATTATAGTGGAAGTCGTACATGAGTGTTTTTGATAGATCAAGTACTGCGAGTCCGGCATAGATCGGCTTGTCGAAAATGATGGTCTCATGGTTCAGGTGGACAAGACTCAAGTTTGGCTCATACATTGTGCGGTCCTTGAAGGACGGACGACACACCAACTTCTTAAATCTCTTCTCAGAGCACACCAACTCCATTTTGAGCCTCCGTCTCTTGTTCTCCATTAGTTTGCCAAATGTCGAGTTCACAGCGAGCTTGAAGAACTCCTTCTCGAACTCGTTGGCTGCTGCTTTGCGCTTGTTGGTGTTCAGCCGAATATAGGGCTCCAACCATGCCGACTGCTCAAACTGAAGAACTTTATGTATACTTATGATTTTTAGACCATGCGATACTGCTTGCTGTAGGTTTTTGTAGTGAACGATGTAGTGCTCTTTATTTTCCAGCGTTGTCATCAGCTTTGATTGCTTTGAGCCGGGCGGACACTGATTTACGGGAAGAAATGGCAGGTCTTTGTGACTTTCGTGGAGTTCGAGAGGGTACTCCACATCACACTCGATAATGTAGCCTGTGGGTGAATTTTCCGGAATAGACATGACATCAATTGATGTGTCTGTCCATTAGAAATGACGAATGGGGAGCGGCAGAGACATCGCCCACCCGTACAAGTTGTTTGCATCAATGTACTCCAGGAATGTGGATGGCTTGGAAGCATCATGTGTTTCTGGTACGTAGGCATTATTGGCTACGCAATGACGTTTAATGCTTTGCGCTACACCACCGCGAATACCAGCCTCCACAAACATATACATGTCATAATCTGTGAGTAGCTCTAGCTGTACACCTGTGGTTCGAAGCATCGCGTCGAAAGCGAACCCAGGACAAGAAATGTAGTGAGACGGATCTAAACTATATGTTTCCAAGCAAAGACTGCGGAAATTCTCGAATACGTCCGCCAAAATCAGAACATCCGTCTTTAGGTACAAGTCAGCGTACTCCCCTAAGGTAGCACACTGAAACTTGTCCCAGACATTTTGTGCATGAGCGTAATCCGTCTCTGAAATCCCAGTATCGGTCAGAATATTAAAGAACTCATCGATGGATGGAAGACTAGTATCGTCTAGTCGAGCAAAAGAATCAACGAAGTCGTAGGGGAAGACTCCCTTGCGGGTAACCAACTCCAACTCATCAGGAGCGAAAAACTCAGCAGTACTTATAAACTTGTCTGCAGGCAAGAACTCGGCGAGCGAAGCGAGACCCCGACTCATAAAACGGAACGTATCGACAAACTGAATGCTGAACTTATCATGTAACTTCTTGGAAAAAGTTACCAGCTTCTCCTCTGAATTCGGAATGATGAAGATGTCTTTACTATCATACCCCAACTTCCTGATAATGAAGTTCTGATCGTATGCCAGGTTGTGGAAGAACACAATCATCTTTTTTGGTCTGCGTCTGAGAAGGTTGCAGTCATTACATGCAGGCCCAATAAATTCACCGGTGAAGTGATTGTGGTCACGAACTTTCTTTACAGCCCCTCCAAACTTTCCCCCACAGTAGCAACAACACCTTGCTTGCAGAAAAGCAGTGTTTTGTGCATGTGTGAGCGGAGTCATAGTAACATATGTAGAAAATATTTTCTGTACATCATGACCAATCTCCACAATGCGGGATATGAATTTATCTTCTGCGTCACACCCCCTGTATATTTCAGGCTGTGAAGGAAGTGAAGAAGTTAGGTGTGCAGGAATGACGGAGTTATCTGCTTTCACATAAATGCAGTAGCTGTATGCTTTATGGTTTTGGTACTGCAGTGTGTATGGCTCATCAGGATTCGGGTGACATGTATGGATTTTCTCCAGAATAGCTTCAAAGTCGCAATACACCACGATGGGCATCTTATCACTGTGATGGAAGTTTTTGAACTTCAGAACAGGTGGCTGGTCGTTTTCATCAAGCTGTGGCATCTGCATCATAACAGCAGCATGTTGTTTGCAGAGCTCACTGTGTTTTACCAAACACTGAAGACCAGTGAGCCCGCTAACCCTATCCCGATCATCGTAATGCTTGAAGCATCTTTTGCAAACATGAATAGCATCATGATGTGTAGTGATTTGGGACCGAACCAGGGCAGAAAAATTTTTAATGAATGTGAAATGGGACGAATTGTCATTGACCAAGAGCAGCAGATCGAAATGATGTTCTTTCTCTTCAGGAGCGACTCGTGCAGGAACAACATTCAGATTTTCGTCGATACTGTAAATGTTGATGGAGACTCCAAGGTTCTGTTTTTCAAACAGCGGTATTTGCTTGATTGGAGTAGGGAAGTCAATGTTGTTTAAGTTGAACTTCCCCTCCAAGTCATGGTAGCGCTGGTTGACACGTTCAGGATTCCATCCTTCCACATACTTGACAAGAATTGACCACTTAAAGCACATGTGGTCTTCGAGGTTCTGTGGATTGATCACCGCATGTTTTGTTTCGATGCATGCAGGTAGCTCGATGTAGGAGCTGGCACAGAGCGGATCGAGCTTGTTTATTCGGAGTTGAAGTCGCTTAACAGCCGACAAAGTCCATCCGGACCCCTTCCCCATGTAGTCTTCCTCCTCCTTGCAGATCTTAGAGATGGACTCGGTAACTACCTCCTCCACCTCATGAACTCCGTAGAGGGAGGCATTCATGGTTTTGAAGGCCCTCTTGTCTTCACTGGTATCTACTGGTTTTTCGTAGTCGCACTCGAGCACGATATTAAACTTCAGCGGTCCGTTCTCTTCAATCTCCTCCACAAGTTGGTTTATTATTTTGTCCTTGATGGAGTTCAGGTACGTACAAATGTCCTTGGTAGAACTTGACGTATTTACAGAAACGTAAGTCTTCAAGTTGCCCTTGAATCCCACTTCGGCCGTGATGAAGCCGTGGGTATTGGCCAAGCCCATGCCGGTCACCACCTTTGTTCGGCTGGTCGACGGTTTAGGTGTAACTGCAGGCTTAATTGCTACCATCCTCTGCTTTTTGGTGGGAGGTGGAGCAGGTCCCTTGCATACCTTGATGTGGGCTTTTAACTTATCTACCCTGGAAAACTCCTTAGCACAGTTTTCACATGAATGTGCTTTGCGGTTAGGGTTTAGTCCGCAAGCCGACTTCTCATGGCGTCTGGCATCATTAGCATAGGTGAAGGTCTTGTAGCAGAAGCTACACCGGGTGCCTGATGTCGTGGCGACAGCTCCAGTGCATGATACAAGGTGCTGCTGCATCTTGTCGCTACGTGCAACCATCTTCCCACACAGGTGGCACTGCTGGAAGTTACGAAGCTGATTCTCAGCACACTGACGCTCGTGCCGGTAGCGGTTGTTGCCTGCCATGAAGGTAGCAGGACAGAAACGGCATTTCTGCACGGTAGACGTCATCATAGCAATCGGTAGTCCGGTCTCAACGTACGGAACAGGCGAAGGAAGCTCAACGTACGGAGAACTATAACAAACGAATAAAGAAAACAATGTAGCTAGATGTTACACGAAAAAGTTGCAAACATAACCTCAAAACTCTAACCCTCAATCTTATTAACCCAAACTGTTAGCAATGTTACTAAATAAAAAATTTGCAAACATAACCTCAAAACTCTAGCCCTCAAGCTTACTAACCTAAACTGTTAGCAATGTAACTAAATAAAAAAGTTGCAAACATAACCTCATAGCTGCTCCTTCATGTACAATCCAAAAAATGGTATAATATTTAAAGTACTGGTAAAAGTTAAAGCTGAAAAAGTATTCAATGTTAACTAAAAATGATTGATTACATAACCTCAAAACTACTCTAATGCACATCCCAAATATGCTAGAATATTTAAAGTACTGTTAAAAGTTTAAGCTAAACAATTCCTGTTTACCCACACATAAGTGTACAGAGAAAAAACTAGCTATCTTATAACCTACAAAAAAGCTGAGAAACATAAAAATATTAACGAAACATGTAGCATACCTCAAAAAACGATGAAGTGGAGCTGCAGAAGATGATGTAGCGTTGACGGTAGGAATCGTGGTAGCAGCGAAACTCACACACGAACTAACTTACTCAAACTCTAAGAACACACTGAAGCTCCGACAGCTAATCCAGGCCTTTTATAAGCAGTTCTGCTTTTCAACAACAGATGACACCAGGTGTTGTGTTGAGTCATAATTTATTTAGTTCTTTTATGTGGTATGCGGGATGCTCACTAACGTTCGCAAAACAAGGATGGCTTCGCTAGACATCAAGGAGAAGGAAGTTTGTCTTTCATGTTAATGCTTCTCAGCTGTCTCAAAGCATATTATTTGTCTGAGTAAAGTTATTATTTTTTTAATCCACCTGATAAAAATATTGTATGTTCTGATTTATTGACAGAATTTCACTGATTAAATGTAACTCTGAATAAAAATGACATGACTCAGTAAGTAAAAAATTCTTCATGCAGAGATAGATCTCTAACAAATAACCAGGAGCACTCGGTGAAAACCATCAGATGTCTAGCCAGAAATAATCAGAAACACTTGGAGAAAGCCATCAATATAATATCAAGATTAATCAGAAGCACTCGGAGAAATTCATCAGATGTCTAGTTAGGTATAATCAGAAGCACACGGAGTAAACCGCCATAATATTGTCAAGAATAATCGCAAGCTCACGGAGTAAACCGCCATAATATTGTCAAGAATAATCAGGAGCACACGGAGAAAACCACCATAATATTAACAATAATAATCGGAAGCACACGGAGAAAATCATCATAATATTGACAAGAATAATCGGAAGCACATGGAGAAAACCATCACAAGTTTTCTTTGATATCATAAAAATACAGAAAAAATATTTAATAAATAACAAAAAAAATTAATAAAAAATTTTAAATGACAAAATAAAATACAAAAATACATAAACAGATTCTGGCTTGTACTAGAACTATAGCTTTGCTCAACAATGAGAAGTTCACAAGCTAGCAGAATCTGTTTATGTATTTTTGTATTTTATTTTGTCATTTAAAATTTTTTATTAATTTTTTTTGTTATTTATTAAATATTTTTTCTGTATTTTTATGATATCAAAGAAAACTTGTGATGGTTTTCTCCATGTGCTTCCGATTATTCTTGTCAATATTATGATGATTTTCTCCGTGTGCTTCCGATTATTATTGTTAATATTATGGTGGTTTTCTCCGTGTGCTCCTGATTATTCTTGACAATATTATGGCGGTTTACTCCGTGAGCTTGCGATTATTCTTGACAATATTATGGCGGTTTACTCCGTGTGCTTCTGATTATACCTAACTAGACATCTGATGAATTTCTCCGAGTGCTTCTGATTAATCTTGATATTATATTGATGGCTTTCTCCAAGTGTTTCTGATTATTCATGGCTAGACATCTGATGGTTTTCACCGAGTGCTCCTGGTTATTTGTTAGAGATCTATCTCTGCATGAAGAATTGTTTACTTACTGAGTCATGTCATTTTTATTCAGAGTTACATTTAATCAGTGAAATTCTGTCAATAAATCAGAACATACAATATTTTTATCAGGTGGATTTAAAAAATAATAACTTTACTCAGACAAATAATATGCTTTGAGACAGCTGAGAAGCATTAACATGAAAGACAAACTTCCTTCTCCTTGATGTCTAGCGAAGCCATCCTTGTTTTGCGAACGTTAGTGAGCATCCCGCATACCACATAAAAGAACTAAATAAATTATGACTCAACACAACACCTGGTGTCATCTGTTGTTGAAAAGCAGAACTGCTTATAAAAGGCCTGGATTAGCTGTCGGAGCTTCAGTGTGTTCTTAGAGTTTGAGTAAGTTAGTTCGTGTGTGAGTTTCGCTGCTACCACGATTCCTACCGTCAACGCTACATCATCTTCTGCAGCTCCACTTCATCGTTTTTTGAGGTATGCTACATGTTTCGTTAATATTTTTATGTTTCTCAGCTTTTTTGTAGGTTATAAGATAGCTAGTTTTTTCTCTGTACACTTATGTGTGGGTAAACAGGAATTGTTTAGCTTAAACTTTTAACAGTACTTTAAATATTCTAGCATACCTATTTGGGATGTGCATTAGAGTAGTTTTGAGGTTATGTAATCAATCATTTTTAGTTAACATTGAATACTTTTTCAGCTTTAACTTTTACCAGTACTTTAAATATTATACCATTTTTTGGATTGTACATGAAGGAGCAGCTATGAGGTTATGTTTGCAACTTTTTTATTTAGTTACATTGCTAACAGTTTAGGTTAGTAAGCTTGAGGGCTAGAGTTTTGAGGTTATGTTTGCAAATTTTTTATTTAGTAACATTGCTAACAGTTTGGGTTAATAAGATTGAGGGTTAGAGTTTTGAGGTTATGTTTGCAACTTTTTCGTGTAACATCTAGCTACATTGTTTTCTTTATTCGTTTGTTATAGTTCTCCGTACGTTGAGCTTCCTTCGCCTGTTCCGTACGTTGAGACCGGACTACCGATTGCTATGATGACGTCTACCGTGCAGAAATGCCGTTTCTGTCCTGCTACCTTCACGGCAGGCAACAACCGCTACCGGCACGAGCGTCAGTGTGCTGAGAATCAGCTTCGTAACTTCCAGCAGTGCCACCTGTGTGGGAAGATGGTTGCACGCAGCGACAAGATGAAGCAGCACCTTGTATCATGCACTGGAGCTGTCGCCACGACATCAGGCACCCGGTGTAGCTTCTGCTACAAGACCTTCACCTATGCTAATGATGCCAGACGCCATGAGAAGTCGGCTTGCGGACTAAACCCTAACCGCAAAGCACATTCATGTGAAAACTGTGCTAAGGAGTTTTCCAGGGTAGATAAGTTAAAAGCCCACATCAAGGTATGCAAGGGACCTGCTCCACCTCCCACCAAAAAGCAGAGGATGGTAGCAATTAAGCCTGCAGTTACACCTAAACCGTCGACCAGCCGAACAAAGGTGGTGACCGGCATGGGCTTGGCCAATACCCACGGCTTCATCACGGCCGAAGTGGGATTCAAGGGCAACTTGAAGACTTACGTTTCTGTAAATACGTCAAGTTCTACCAAGGACATTTGTACGTACCTGAACTCCATCAAGGACAAAATAATAAACCAACTTGTGGAGGAGATTGAAGAGAACGGACCGCTGAAGTTTAATATCGTGCTCGAGTGCGACTACGAAAAACCAGTAGATACCAGTGAAGACAAGAGGGCCTTCAAAACCATGAATGCCTCCCTCTACGGAGTTCATGAGGTGGAGGAGGTAGTTACCGAGTCCATCTCTAAGATCTGCAAGGAGGAGGAAGACTACATGGGGAAGGGGTCCGGATGGACTTTGTCGGCTGTTAAGCGACTTCAACTCCGAATAAACAAGCTCGATCCGCTCTGTGCCAGCTCCTACATCGAGCTACCTGCATGCATCGAAACAAAACATGCGGTGATCAATCCACAGAACCTCGAAGACCACATGTGCTTTAAGTGGTCAATTCTTGTCAAGTATGTGGAAGGATGGAATCCTGAACGTGTCAACCAGCGCTACCATGACTTGGAGGGGAAGTTCAACTTAAACAACATTGACTTCCCTACTCCAATCAAGCAAATACCGCTGTTTGAAAAACAGAACCTTGGAGTCTCCATCAACATTTACAGTATCGACGAAAATCTGAATGTTGTTCCTGCACGAGTCGCTCCTGAAGAGAAAGAACATCATTTCGATCTGCTGCTCTTGGTCAATGACAATTCGTCCCATTTCACATTCATTAAAAATTTTTCTGCCCTGGTTCGGTCCCAAATCACTACACATCATGATGCTATTCATGTTTGCAAAAGATGCTTCAAGCATTACGATGATCGGGATAGGGTTAGCGGGCTCACTGGTCTTCAGTGTTTGGTAAAACACAGTGAGCTCTGCAAACAACATGCTGCTGTTATGATGCAGATGCCACAGCTTGATGAAAACGACCAGCCACCTGTTCTGAAGTTCAAAAACTTCCATCACAGTGATAAGATGCCCATCGTGGTGTATTGCGACTTTGAAGCTATTCTGGAGAAAATCCATACATGTCACCCGAATCCTGATGAGCCATACACACTGCAGTACCAAAACCATAAAGCATACAGCTACTGCATTTATGTGAAAGCAGATAACTCCGTCATTCCTGCACACCTAACTTCTTCACTTCCTTCACAGCCTGAAATATACAGGGGGTGTGACGCAGAAGATAAATTCATATCCCGCATTGTGGAGATTGGTCATGATGTACAGAAAATATTTTCTACATATGTTACTATGACTCCGCTCACACATGCACAAAACACTGCTTTTCTGCAAGCAAGGTGTTGTTGCTACTGTGGGGGAAAGTTTGGAGGGGCTGTAAAGAAAGTTCGTGACCACAATCACTTCACCGGTGAATTTATTGGGCCTGCATGTAATGACTGCAACCTTCTCAGACGCAGACCAAAAAAGATGATTGTGTTCTTCCACAACCTGGCATACGATCAGAACTTCATTATCAGGAAGTTGGGGTATGATAGTAAAGACATCTTCATCATTCCGAATTCAGAGGAGAAGCTGATAACTTTTTCCAAGAAGTTACATGATAAGTTCAGCATTCAGTTTGTCGATACGTTCCGTTTTATGAGTCGGGGTCTCGCTTCGCTCGCCGAGTTCTTGCCTGCAGACAAGTTTATAAGTACTGCTGAGTTTTTCGCTCCTGATGAGTTGGAGTTGGTTACCCGCAAGGGAGTCTTCCCCTACGACTTCGTTGATTCTTTTGCTCGACTAGACGATACTAGTCTTCCATCCATCGATGAGTTCTTTAATATTCTGACCGATACTGGGATTTCAGAGACGGATTACGCTCATGCACAAAATGTCTGGGACAAGTTTCAGTGTGCTACCTTAGGGGAGTACGCTGACTTGTACCTAAAGACGGATGTTCTGATTTTGGCGGACGTATTCGAGAATTTCCGCAGTCTTTGCTTGGAAACATATAGTTTAGATCCGTCTCACTACATTTCTTGTCCTGGGTTCGCTTTCGACGCGATGCTTCGAACCACAGGTGTACAGCTAGAGCTACTCACAGATTATGACATGTATATGTTTGTGGAGGCTGGTATTCGCGGTGGTGTAGCGCAAAGCATTAAACGTCATTGCGTAGCCAATAATGCCTACGTACCAGAAACACATGATGCTTCCAAGCCATCCACATTCCTGGAGTACATTGATGCAAACAACTTGTACGGGTGGGCAATGTCTCTGCCGCTCCCCATTCGTCATTTCCAATGGACAGACACATCAATTGATGTCATGTCTATTCCGGAAAATTCACCCACAGGCTACATTATCGAGTGTGATGTGGAGTACCCTCTCGAACTCCACGAAAGTCACAAAGACCTGCCATTTCTTCCCGTAAATCAGTGTCCGCCCGGCTCAAAGCAATCAAAGCTGATGACAACGCTGGAAAATAAAGAGCACTACATCGTTCACTACAAAAACCTACAGCAAGCAGTATCGCATGGTCTAAAAATCATAAGTATACATAAAGTTCTTCAGTTTGAGCAGTCGGCATGGTTGGAGCCCTATATTCGGCTGAACACCAACAAGCGCAAAGCAGCAGCCAACGAGTTCGAGAAGGAGTTCTTCAAGCTCGCTGTGAACTCGACATTTGGCAAACTAATGGAGAACAAGAGACGGAGGCTCAAAATGGAGTTGGTGTGCTCTGAGAAGAGATTTAAGAAGTTGGTGTGTCGTCCGTCCTTCAAGGACCGCACAATGTATGAGCCAAACTTGAGTCTTGTCCACCTGAACCATGAGACCATCATTTTCGACAAGCCGATCTATGCCGGACTCGCAGTACTTGATCTATCAAAAACACTCATGTACGACTTCCACTATAATACTATGAAACCGAAATATCAGGAAAATATTCATCTGGCATATATGGATACAGACAGCTTTGTGTATGAGATTCAGACACAGGACTTCTACCATGATCTAAGAGCGGACCCTAAGTTCATGTCTGAATTCGACACCAGCTGCTACCCTCCTGACCACCCATGCTTCTCCCCCATCAACAAGAAAGTTGTTGGCAAATTCAAAGATGAATGTGGGGGGGAAGTAATGAGCGAGTTTGTCAGTCTGCGGGCCAAACTCTATGCATACAGGTGCGGTGGCAAGGTCGAGAAGAAGGCTAAGGGCATCCAGCGTTGTGTGGTCAAAAACCGCATCACATTCGGTGATTACCTGGATGCCCTGCAAGACCACCACACAAGGAGGACAGGTGTTAGAGCCATACGGTCGAGAGAGCATGTGCTGTACAGCGAATACAGCAATAAGCTAGCCATAACGTGGGAGGACGACAAACGTTTAATCTGTGAAGACGGTATCCGCACGGTCCCCCACGGCTATATCGGAGGCGATGAATAATTTTTTTTCTGTAAATAGTTTTTGTTGTAAATAGTTTGGCAGTTTGGTTGTTGTTTCCATTCGTCGTATAGTTTCAATTTTTTTATAGTTTTCATTTTGTTGTATAGTTTCCATTTCTGTTGTATAGTTTCCGTTTTTTGTTTTATAGTTTCTGTTTTTTTGTTTTAATAGTTTCCGTTTTTTGTTTTATAGTTTCCATTTTCGTTGTATAGTTTCCATTTTTGCTATATGGTTTCATTTTTTGTTGTATAGATTCGTTTGATGTGTATGTATTTTTCTTTAATCCAGAATTTGTTTTTGTAGCGTTCGAGGTTATTTAAATAAATATGATAATACCTACATACTGCATTCATTTATTAATATTTGATACCGTCAGCAGGAGAGACTTTAATGCCGGTGGTGCTTTTATGAATTAAAGATGGCGATGGTGGCGCGCTCCGGCGGTAACTTTAAGAATTAAAGATGGCGACGGTGGCACACTCTGGTATCGATTGTATGAACTAAAATATGGCGACGGTGGCGCCATCTACCAGCCAACTTGAGAACCAAGATGGCGGCGCCTCTGGCAACTAATTTTTGAATTTGGCGCCATCTGGTAGTCTGTGCTGGAATTAAAGATGGCGATGGTATAATAATTTGAATTTCATGCATTTGGGAAGGCAAAGACACCCTCCCCCCTTTTATCATAAAACTTGATGTCAGTACGTGGCATATATAGATTATTTATTCCACCATATCCCAATTGGTCTCGTGGTCTAGTGGTCAAGGTGTCCGCCTCGTAACCACGACATCCTGGACGTTTTCACGTCCCATGGATCGAATCCCAGCCTCGGCACTGAAATTATTTTAGTTAAAGAAAAAAAATAAAATAATCCCTGCTGCTATCTGGTGGCGACCAACAGAACTATATGACGTCGCAAGATGGCTGCCTCCAGCAGACGAAAACAAGATGGCGGCCACCAGCAGACGAAAACAAGATGGCGGCCACCAGCAGACGAAACAAGATGGCGGCTGATGATTACATCGAATTTCAAAAGTTCGAAAAAAAAAATTCGAATCCAAGATGGCGGCCGTGACGAAAAGTGCAACGGTGACGTCACGATTCGAAGTTGGTGGAAATTTCTAGAAATATAAAATGGCGGATGGATTAGCATGGATTAGCATGGATTAACATATGGATTAGCATGGATTAACATATGGATTAGCATAGATTGGCATACGAATTGGCATAGATTGGCATACGAATTGGCATAGATTGGCATACGAATTGGCATAGATTGGCATATGGATTGGCATAGATTGGCATGGATTAGCATAGATTGGCATAGATTAGCATAGATTAGCAAGGTCAAAGGTCAAGGTCAATGGTCAAGGTCAAAGGTCATGATGACGTCATCCAATATGGCCGCCGATGACGTCATCCAAGATGGCGGGCTCCTGGCTCCTGCGCCTGTGCTTGAACCCCCCATTTCCAACTACTGTAACGGGACATTTTTTCGTGCGTACATGGCTGATGAACGTAACGGGACACTTTTTCGTGCGTGTATGGCTGGCGGAAGTGACGTAATCCAACATGGGTGATGTAGCGAAGCCGTAAGGTGGCATGATCGGATCCCCGATCCCCAGCCCCCAGCCCCTGCCCCAGAATGAACCAAATACATCTACTCGCGACTTATGCACCAGATGAAACAAACTAGATGATCCTTACACCGTCGACGACAGTAACAAACCGAGCTACCTGCTGTCTAGGACTCGCTTATATACATGCACCCGATGGAATAATATGCTAGTCAAATCAAGAACCATTTACTATAATACACGAGTCAAAATAATGACTCTATTTAAAATTATTTTTTTTTATAGAAAAGGAAGTATAATGTCGCTGGAGCAGTTGGAGCCATAGATAAAATTGAGCCGAAGAAAGATGCTGCAATTGGAACCTCGTAGACTTGTAGCTTCGTATTCAAGTACTTTTGTAGTCAAGTAGGTACTTGTGTAGCAAGGGCGCCCATACCCGGGGCAGGGGGGGGGGGGGCCGTGGCCCCCCCCCCCCTAGCTTTCAGGGAAGGAAAAAATATATAGTTTAGTCAGGTGTTTTACTTTAAAGAAAATTATTTAAATTCTGTATTATGTAGAAGTGGTTCAACACGAAGATATTATTGTATATCGTTTTTTACATGTCTATTTCATTTTTTATGTTAGTTCAAGCATTAGTTTCTGCTGCTGCGATATAAGGTGTTGTGTACAGGGAGAAAACGCTGTTCAAGCGCAACGCCCGTGGCGAGTCATCCCCCTTCGTATTCCTGCCCAAGCTCACGCGATAACACAACACAACAGATTTAGACCAGTCAGAGTTAGACGACGCGACAGTTGACATGTGCTTGTAGACGGCGAAATGTTTTGCTACTTTTTCGTCATAATAATGTGTATGTTCGCAAATAACATCTCAAAACAGAGATTTTTCAATAGTCTTTAGGTCTACCTACAGTTTTATGCATCTGGTCTAGATTTAGGATAGTGTATTCAGTCAGTATAAATAACTTAAGTGTAAATAAATAAGTGAAAAGTGTAAAGATAAAAAACATTGTTATTATGTGTGTTTCTTAGTTTTCCTCATTCGTCACATCCGCTCAGAATATTCACAATTTTTAAGGTAAGCTAACACCTTTAAAGTTACTCAAATAAGAATTATTGTTCAGAAAAGTCTACAACGTAAAATTTATGTTGGAATTTTTAATTTAGAGGAAAACCACTTTTTCCCTTCAAAATTGTTTAAAGGGATAATGATTCCGCTACCTTCAGTAGACTCGGAAGCAATTTACACTGGAATCTCGATTTTACGTACGCTCACAGTCGCTTGGATTTCATTCGTAAAATCGTTATCTTCATAAAATTTTAAACACCCCACCCCGTGAAGATACATGTTATAATTTATTGAACGGAATATATATAATATTAAATAGTAAAAACAATGACTGCTGTCTGCCCTCTGCCCTCCCCTGCGTTCCCCTTATTTTTTTTTAACATTCCACAACTTGCTTCATTGCACGAGTGATATAAAAGCGACATCACAGCGACTAAACACAGTTGCACCACGCATTGCATCATGTTAACTTTTGTGTGGTGACAGTAGGTTGTCCGACATGCCTTTCTTGGATATCTTTCCTTTTCGTAAGACGCGTGTTACTAAAATAAATTTATATTTGAGTTTGCAAACTTGTCCACTCCTTGCCAGAGACGACCGAACACAGACGAGACTTTCCAGGGTCGGGTTGATGAGCTGGAAGAATTCCCTGCCTTGCATTTTTATGGACTTCACCTTATCATATTTATCAGTTAATCTTTAACAGATCAGCTTGAAAAATATTAATGAACGCACTTTTAGTAACATAATCGAGGAGAACAAGCACACAGTTCAGTGTACACCTGTACTGTTTCATAAAAGTGATCATAGGTAGGGACTGGAAAAATTCGCGGTTTCAATGACCACTAGGATAGACTAAACGATTCTCCTATGTACTCTGGCAACTATCACCTGGTCATTGGCTACCGACTCGGGGAAACTGTTTACTGCGATTCTTATGATTCGATACTTCTTTTGTTGAGTGTTTGCCATTGGCTCAGAGTCCTTCAGGTAAATTGCGGTCCAATCACTGACGCAGCATTAAGCTAAACGAGTTTGGATTACAGCCTGTCTCGAAAGGAATCCGCGAATTTTTACGGTCTCTAATCATAGACTTATTTGGTGAAGAAAAACGCTGCTCTTTAACGACAGACATTCATTAAAAACACAGTACATTTTAGTGCGAGAAGCCCTTGAATTTGTGATAGCCATAGGGAATTATTTGTTTGTATAGTAAGTTAAAAAAAAGCTTAGTTGAAAATCCGCTCGTCACGTCTACTTGCTGCGTCACTTATACCATTTTTGAGCGTTTTTTACTGGGAAACCGATGCAGCGAAGGTAATTAATGCGACACATGTCAAGATAATGCCTAATGGCGTGGGTTGCTGGATATTAGCGGAAAGGAGAGGAAGTAGCTACTCAATATCGTTTCTTTCTCTCACGCTTCACAAGGTTTCAAGCTCAATTGCTATGCTCACGAGCTGGAAATGTTGGAATGGGTAAGGAATTTTGAGTATAGTTCATTTGCGCTAAAATAAATATTTTTACAGCCTTGGCATAATTTTTCAATCTAAGAAATTTCGAACTTTGCGACAAATAAAGTGTACCTAATCCATTTTTTCTTTTCGATTTTGAGTTTGATGCCGCAATAGCTTATACAATATTCACTAACGGTAAATGGCTGTTGTATTAGCTTTAAAATATGAATACGCTGTGCATTAAAAATTAATATTTTTATATGTTTTCATAGTGTTTTTTAAAATTTTTTTAAAATATATTTTGGTGTCAAATTTTCCGAATTTTAGATTGTTCCTGAAAAAAATGTATTCGTAAAATCGCGGCTTCGTTCAGTCCGGGCTCCGTAAAATCGAGGTTCTAATGTACTCTTAATTCTTAAGTTAAGTACTGAACATGTTATTTAAGGGTTTATCAGTGCCGTATTTACGCGCAGGCTATCTAGGCTGTAGCCTATGGGCCCGCACCACACATGGGGGCCCGCACCACACGACACTGCGATGTGGATCTTCTTATATTCTTAAAATACGCGTCGACATAGTATGTCCAGTTGTTTTGTGTGGATTAATTGCGCAGAACTAAACTCTTCTGTGGAAAGCTGATATATGAGTTATGTCAGCATTTAGAAATTTTCGATTATTTTCATTGGTTTTGGTGTCACTTAATTCCTTAACATCTAAATACTGTTTGGTTAAATTGTCTAGTTTAATAATAAACTAATTTTTTTCTGCGCTTTACTATCACTAAATAAACTTATAGTCCTCGACTACTGAATCCATCTGTGCTAATTTTAAATGATAAGCAATTATGATTCATATCGAAACATAGTAATATTCATTTAATTGTGAAACAATTTTTGACTGTAATTATAAGCGTAGTTCAGGTGTTACATTTAAAAAACAACTGTATTCTGACTGTGATAACATACTCAAATCGTTTCTCTCCCAAAGTTGAATCTTTTGATCAACACGTTTTAAACTTTATAATTATTTTAATTTAATTTGTACGCGAGTAGTATGTGAATGGGGTTCCGAGATCAGGCTTCAGGCTGTGGTGGTGGTGTTTTCCGAGATCAGGCTTCAGGCTGTGGTGCTGGGTGCCGAGCCACATCTCTGACGTCACGTCCATCTCTGACGTCACGGCGGCCATCTTGGATAAGCGTAACGTGACACTTTTTCGTGCGTGCAGCCGGCGTAACGGGACACAGCGTAACGGGACATAACGTAACGGGACAAGTAGATCACGGCGGCCATCTTGGATCCGCCATTTTGGATGACGTCATTGTGTGTTCTCGAAAATTCCGGTGATGTGTTTTCCGCCATATTGGATGATGACGTCACCGTTGCAATTTTCGTTACGGTCGCCATCTTGAAATTTGGACGCCATCTTGAAAATCTTTAATTATTATCTGATTTTAATGAAAAAAATTCCAAAATTCATCAAAAAATTAACTTATTCGAATTCTGTTTGATTATATCGATGCACGTCCTTGGTTCGATTCCCGACGAGAGTAAACAGTCGATCCTTCCTCCATGAAAGCTACCTAGACTGACCTACCACCACCAATACCAAAGTATATACCGTCAACTGGTATGACATCATGTCCGCCATCTTGTCTTCGTCCGCTGGAGATCACCATCTTGTTTTCGTCCACTAGAGTGTGCTGATACCATGTTAGTATAATTATCTGGTCACCACACCTTTGACCTTAACCTTGAACTTTGACCTTGACATTGAACTTTGACCTTGACATTGAACTTTGACCTTGACCTTGAAATTTGACCTTGACCTTGAAATTTGACCTTGACCTTGAGATTTGACCTTGACCTTGAAATTTGACCTTGACCTTGAAAATTGACTTTGACCTTGAAATTTGACATTGACCTTGAAATTTGACCTTGACCTTGAGATTTGACATTGACCTTGAAATTTGACCTTGAAATTTGACCTTGACCTTGAAATTTGACCTTGACCTTGAAATTTGACCTTGACCTTGAAATTTGACCTTGACCTTGAAATTTGACCCTGACCTTGAAATTTGACTTTGACCTTCAAATTTGACCTTGACCTTGAAATTTGACTTTGTCCTTGAAATTTGACTTTGTCCTTGTCGACCATCATGGATCCGTCATTTTATGTTCAGTACATGCTACCAGGAGCTACCACCATCTGGAGTACGCCATCTTGTGTGTGTACTTGTATTATAGAGTACATTTCCATCTGGATAATTTTATTCTAACCCACTACAGTGCAGTAATTATTTATTACGGAGGTGCCCCCCGCCATCTTGAAATTCGGCCGCCATCTTGAAATCATGTAATAATGTAGCTAGAAATTCGGGAAAAATTCCAAAATTCATTAAATAAATTTGTAATCTATATACTGATCGATTAGGTCGACTAAGGTCCTTGGTACGATCTAGGACGATACAAAAAAAATTAAATATAACATCAATTTAACATAATAGTAACAGGTTCGAGGAATTAAACACCGCAAGTTCTTTTACAAACATAATATTTATTACATAATCTCTATTCTACTACAGGATCACTTACGAAAGCTAGCAAATTTATAATCAATCATTTAGTTCCGCAGCGGTGTGAAATGACTAATTCTTAGCTCCAATCGGTTGCTGCACATCGGTTTTCTTGCTTGTACGAGCACGAGCCTTCAATCTAAAGCGAGGAGTCGAAATGTCTGCAGGTAGTTCAGCAGTAGGAGCACGGACTTCACCTTTACAGTTTTTCGCATGTCGGCGCAAACTATCGATTCGAGTAAACCATTTAAGGCACTCATCACATTGAAACTTCATGCGAGAAGGATTCTTCGTGCATTTGCTCCGCTCATGTCTTCGTGCATCATGGAAAAATGCGAACAACGTATCACAGTAGCTGCAAGGATACCGTGCTGATGTAGACGAACCTTTCAGACCCGATCCAGATACAGGCGTTGCAACAGTAGTACCATTTCCAGGCATTCTCTTATGCACATCGATGCATCGTTGTTGCGCCGAAACCTTTACTTTCTGCCGCACAGCAGGACCTTTACATGCCTTCATGTGCGTTTTCATATTATCTTTTCTGGCAAACTGCTTATGACATTTCTCACAAACAATCATTTTACGATATAGGTTCTTGGCACATTCGCTCCTCTCGTGTCGCCGAGCATTGCTGTTGTTTGAGAAAATCTTGTCGCAGTAACAGCACCGATGTTCGCTAGTTGTCAAATCAGCATCCATTGAAGTCTCCATCGAGGTCGTATCGTCGATCGTCGTGGTTTCCTGCACATCCAGCTCAGTAGTTATTAAGCTATCTTCTGCTGGTGGTATCACATCTATTGAAATCTCCTCCAATGTTGACGTCGTCGTCGTTGCCAACGAGATCTGCTCCACCATTGTCGTCGCTGACGTCAAGGTTCCCGTAGACGATGGTACAACTTCCATCGAGTTCGACGTTAAAGTCGGTAAAGATGCCATCGAGTTCTCAAGAACAGGTAATTACGCGACTTATGCACCAGATGAAATAATCTAGGTGATCCTTACACCGTCGACGACAGTAACAAACTGACCGACCTGCTGTCTAGGACTCGCTTATATACATGCACCGGATGGAATAATACGCTAGTCAAATCAAGAATCATTTACAATAATACTAGAGTCAAAACAACATTAAAAATAGAAGGACCATCAACGAAAAGGCAGCACATTTGGAAGCACCGACAACGAAAAGGCAGCACATTTGGAAGCACCGACAACGAAAAGGCAGCACATTTGGAAGCACCGACAACGAAAAGGCAGCACATTTGGAAGCACCGACAACGAAAAGGCAGCACATTTGGAAGCACCGACAACGAAAAGGCAGCACCGACAACGAAAAGGCAGCACCGACAACGAAAAGGCAGCACATTTGGAAGCACCGACAACGAAAAGGCAGCACCGACAACGAAAAGACAGCACATTTGGAAGCACCGACAAAGAAAAGGCAGCACCGACAACGAAAAGGCAGCACATTTGGAAGCACCGACAACGAAAAGGCCGCACCGCCAACGAAAAGGAAGCACATTTGGAAGCACCGACAACGAAAAGGTCGCACCGACAAAGAAAAGGCAGCACCGACAACGAAAAGGAAGCACCATCAACGAAAAGGCCGCACCGCCAACGAAAAGGAAGCACATTTGGAAGCACCGACAACGAAAAGGCAGCACCGCCAACGAAAAGGAAGCACATTTGGAAGCACCGACAACGAAAAGGAAGCACCATCAACGAAAAGGCCGCACCGCCAACGAAAAGGAAGCACATTTGGAAGCACCGACAACGAAAAGGCAGCACATTTGGAAGCACCGACAACGAAAAGGCCGCACCGACAACGAAAAGGCAGCACATTTGGAAGCACCGATAACGAAAAGACAGCACCGACAACGAAAAGGCAGCACATTTGGAAGCACCGACAACGAAAAGGCAGCACCGACAACGAAAAGGCAGCACATTTGGAAGCACCGACAAAGAAAAGGCAGCACCATCAACGAAAAGGCCGCACCGCCAACGAAAAGGAAGCACATTTAGAAGCACCGACAACGAAAAGGCAGCACATTTGGAAGCACCGACAACGTAAAGGCAGCACATTTGGAAGCACCGACAACGAAAAGGCAGCACCGACAACGAAAAGGCAGCACATTTGGAAGCACCGACAACGAAAAGGCAGCACCGACAACGAAAAGGCAGCACCGACAACGAAAAGGCAGCACATTTGGAAGCACCGACAACGAAAAGGCAGCACCGACAACGAAAAGGCAGCACATTTGGAAGCACCGACAAAGAAAAGGCAGCACCGACAACGAAAAGGCAGCACATTTGGAAGCACCGACAACGAAAAGGCAGCACATTTGGAAGCACCGACAACGAAAAGGCAGCACCGACAACGAAAAGGCAGCACATTTGGAAGCACCGACAAAGAAAAGGCAGCACCATCAACGAAAAGGCCGCACCGCCAACGAAAAGGAAGCACATTTAGAAGCACCGACAACGAAAAGGCAGCACATTTGGAAGCACCGACAACGTAAAGGCAGCACATTTGGAAGCACCGACAACGAAAAGGCAGCACCGACAACGAAAAGGCAGCACATTTGGAAGCACCGACAACGAAAAGGCAGCACCGACAACGAAAAGGCAGCACCGACAACGAAAAGGCAGCACATTTGGAAGCACCGACAACGAAAAGGCAGCACCGACAACGAAAAGGCAGCACATTTGGAAGCACCGACAAAGAAAAGGCAGCACCGACAACGAAAAGGCAGCACATTTGGAAGCACCGACAACGAAAAGGCCGCACCGACAACGAAAAGGAAGCACATTTGGAAGCACCGACAACGAAAAGGTCGCACCGCCAACGAAAAGGAAGCGCCATCAACGAAAAGGCCGCACCGCCAACGAAAAGGAAGCACATTTGTTGTCGGTGCTGCCTTTTCGTTGTCGGTGCTTCCAAATGTGCTGCCTTTTCGTTGTCGGTGCTTCCTTTTCGTTGGCGGTGCGGCCTTTTCGTTGATGGCGCTTCCTTTTCGTTGGCGGTGCGACCTTTTCGTTGTCGGTGCTTCCAAATGTGCTGCCTTTTCGTTGTCGGTGCTGCCTTTTCGTTGTCGGTGCTGCCTTTTCGTTGTCTGTGCTTCCAAATGTGCTGCCTTTTCGTTGTCGGTGCTTCCAAATGTGCTGCCTTTTCGTTGTCGGTGCTTCCAAATGTGCTGCCTTTTCGTTGATGGTCCTTCTATTTTTAATGTTGTTTTGACTCTAGTATTATTGTAAATGATTCTTGATTTGACTAGCGTATTATTCCATCCGGTGCATGTATATAAGCGAGTCCTAGACAGCAGGTCGGTCAGTTTGTTACTGTCGTCGACGGTGTAAGGATCACCTAGATTATTTCATCTGGTGCATAAGTCGCGTAATTACCTGTTCTTGAGAACTCGATGGCATCTTTACCGACTTTAACGTCGAACTCGATGGACGTTGTACCATCGTCTACGGGAACCTTGACGTCAGCGACGACAATGGTGGAGCAGATCTCGTTGGCAACGACGACGACGTCAACATTGGAGGAGATTTCAATAGATGTGATACCACCAGCAGAAGATAGCTTAATAACTACTGAGCTGGATGTGCAGGAAACCACGACGATCGACGATACGACCTCGATGGAGACTTCAATGGATGCTGATTTGACAACTAGCGAACATCGGTGCTGTTACTGCGACAAGATTTTCTCAAACAACAGCAATGCTCGGCGACACGAGAGGAGCGAATGTGCCAAGAACCTATATCGTAAAATGATTGTTTGTGAGAAATGTCATAAGCAGTTTGCCAGAAAAGATAATATGAAAACGCACATGAAGGCATGTAAAGGTCCTGCTGTGCGGCAGAAAGTAAAGGTTTCGGCGCAACAACGATGCATCGATGTGCATAAGAGAATGCCTGGAAATGGTACTACTGTTGCAACGCCTGTATCTGGATCGGGTCTGAAAGGTTCGTCTACATCAGCACGGTATCCTTGCAGCTACTGTGATACGTTGTTCGCATTTTTCCATGATGCACGAAGACATGAGCGGAGCAAATGCACGAAGAATCCTTCTCGCATGAAGTTTCAATGTGATGAGTGCCTTAAATGGTTTACTCGAATCGATAGTTTGCGCCGACATGCGAAAAACTGTAAAGGTGAAGTCCGTGCTCCTACTGCTGAACTACCTGCAGACATTTCGACTCCTCGCTTTAGATTGAAGGCTCGTGCTCGTACAAGCAAGAAAACCGATGTGCAGCAACCGATTGGAGCTAAGAATTAGTCATTTCACACCGCTGCGGAACTAAATGATTGATTATAAATTTGCTAGCTTTCGTAAGTGATCCTGTAGTAGAATAGAGATTATGTAATAAATATTATGTTTGTAAAAGAACTTGCGGTGTTTAATTCCTCGAACCTGTTACTATTATGTTAAATTGATGTTATATTTAATTTTTTTTGTATCGTCCTAGATCGTACCAAGGACCTTAGTCGACCTAATCGATCAGTATATAGATTACAAATTTATTTAATGAATTTTGGAATTTTTCCCGAATTTCTAGCTACATTATTACATGATTTCAAGATGGCGGCCGAATTTCAAGATGGCGGGGGGCACCTCCGTAATAAATGATTACTGCACTGTAGTGGGTTAGAATAAAATTATCCAGATGGAAATGTACTCTATAATACAAGTACACACACAAGATGGCGTACTCCAGATGGTGGTAGCTCCTGGTAGCATGTACTGAACATAAAATGACGGATCCATGATGGTCGACAAGGACAAAGTCAAATTTCAAGGACAAAGTCAAATTTCAAGGTCAAGGTCAAATTTGAAGGTCAAGGTCAAATTTCAAGGTCAGGGTCAAATTTCAAGGTCAAGGTCAAATTTCAAGGTCAAGGTCAAATTTCAAGGTCAAGGTCAAATTTCAAGGTCAAGGTCAAATTTCAAGGTCAAGGTCAAATTTCAAGGTCAAGGTCAAATCTCAAGGTCAATGCCAAATTTCAAGGTCAAGGTCAAATCTCAAGGTCAAGGTCAAATTTCAAGGTCAAGGTCAATTTCAAGGTCAAGGTCAAATTTCAAGGTCAAGGTCAAAGTTCAATGTCAAGGTCAAAGTTCAATGTCAAGGTCAAAGTTCAAGGTTAAGGTCAAAGGTGTGGTGACCAGATAATTATACTAACATGGTATCAGCACACTCTAGTAGACGAAAACAAGATGGTGATCTCCAGCGCACGAAGACAAGATGGCGGACATGATGTCATACCAGTTGACGGTATATACTTTGGTATTGGTGGTGGTAGGTCAGTCTAGGTAGCTTTCATGGAGGAAGGATCGACTGTTTACTCTCGTCGGGAATCGAACCAAGGACGTGCATCGATATAATCAAACAGAATTCGAATAAGTTAATTTTTTGATGAATTTTGGAATTTTTTTCATTAAAATCAGATAATAATTAAAGATTTTCAAGATGGCGTCCAAATTTCAAGATGGCGACCGTAACGAAAATTGCAACGGTGACGTCATCATCCAATATGGCGGAAAACACATCACCGGAATTTTCGAGAACACACAATGACGTCATCCAAAATGGCGGATCCAAGATGGCCGCCGTGATCTACTTGTCCCGTTACGTTATGTCCCGTTACGCTGTGTCCCGTTACGCCGGCTGCACGCACGAAAAAGTGTCACGTTACGCTTATCCAAGATGGCCGCCGTGACGTCAGAGATGGACGTGACGTCAGAGATGTGGCTCGGCACCCAGCACCACAGCCTGAAGCCTGATCTCGGAAAACACCACCACCACAGCCTGAAGCCTGATCTCGGAACCCCATTCACATACTACTTACGCGACATTTATTTAGATGTAAAGAGAGCAATTAGTTGAAGGACTGTATTCTTGATATCCGTGTACCCGAGACGCTGCAAAAGTATAAGGACTGTATTCCTGCATTTGTGTTTCTAAAAATTCATTTGTTTCAATAAAATAGTTAATATTTAATTAATAAAGTAGCCAATAAAGATTTTTTTATGGCGAATGAGTACTGTGGTCTATTATTTTAGTAACAGGACAAAAAAATTTAACAGGGTCAGAACTGGAAAAATTTTATGGCTAGTAACAAGCCGCAGTTAAGTCTTCCAAAATATTAAAAATACTTCATACCCCTAAGTCTGGCCCCCCCCTCCTACAAATTATCATATGGGCGCCCTTGTTGTGTAGTCAAGTGGACCTATAGTCTCGTAGCTTCATAGCCTCCTAGTCTTGTAGCCAAATAGCTTCTAGGTCTAAGACTATTTGGAGCTAAATACATTTGACGCTAATGGTTGATAGAGCCAAAATACTGTTGGAGTCATAGACCGTTGGAGCCAATGAATTTAGGAGCCGTAGACTGTTGGAACAAATGAGCAATGACCGGTGGAGCTAATGACTGATGGAGTCAATGACTGGTGAAGTCAATGATCGTTGGAGCCAATGAATATTGGAGACACTGTCTGTCGGAGCTAATGACTGTTGGAGGAAAATGTATCGTGAGGTAAAATTGACGATCACATCCTATTGAGTTGAATGTTTGTGAAAATGTACGTCCTTTTCGTTAACTTTGTGTAGACAAGACTGTATTATCGCATCTTACTGTTGAGAACGTATCCTTTTCGTAAAATGAGCTAGCTTTTTTGATGAATTTACGTTCAAAATGTGCGTCCTTTTCGTTAAATGTGCTTCATTTTCATTTATTGTGCTTCCGATTGTGCTTCCTTTTCGTAGAATGTGCTTCCACAAAGAGTAAGTTAAACAAATGAAAAATGTGACTTTAAAAAATATACTTGAATTATCAGCATTAATTTAAGAGGCTGTCTTAGTGTTATTTTTGAGAACTGAATTTATTACGTCATAGTCTCTCTTATATGTGTTACTTTTGAGAACATAATTCATTACGTTGTTTTGGAGAAACATTGAAAAAAGCACTTGGTAAGACTTGACATAAAAAATGTATTCACAGTAGCAGATAGCTAAATACATTCTCAGTTACACGATAATTAATTTTACTCACACGATGATTGAGTGAAAAAATTAATTTTACATTTACTAATCAACATTTACTGCTCTAAAGCTATTAAAAAGACTAATGATAAATGTTTTGTTTGTAATTCTCAGCGAGAAAAATAATTAAGCTATAGTAGTATATAAAAGGGGCTCCTGGCGCAGGGTTGAGGGTGTGGGTCTAGGTCTAAAGCTGACCACCATCTTAGATTGTGACATCACGGTGGCCATAATGAATGGCATTGACCCCGGCGGCCATATTGGATTCACCATCTTGGATGACGTCATTTTGTTTTCTAGAAAATTCCGCCATTTTTAATTATGAAGACACCGTTGCAATTTCCGTTACAGCCATCAACTTGAAAATCTTTAATTATTATCAGATTTGAATGAAAAAATATTTAAAATTTATAGAAAAATACAATTAATAAAATTTTAATAAAAATATATTTAAAAAAAACATACACCTACCACACGGAGCTCGGAGTCCTCGGTTCAAACCCAGTGATGGCAAAATAAAATAAAATAAAAATGGCGACCGATCCTTGCCTCATGGTGGCTGCTGGCAGACTGACCTGACCCTACACCACTTATATCAAATATATCGTCCGCTTGTATGACGTCATGTCTGCTATCTTGAAAATCCGTAATTTTAATGCTAGAAAATCGAGAAAAAATTTAAAAATTATAAAAAAATATTTAATTATTAAATTTTAATAAAAAAATCTTTAAAAAACACCATTGCACTTTTCGTTACGGCAATCATCTTGGAAAACCATGATTCGTGTGGTAGAAATTATAATAAAATTTTATTAATCACATTTTAATAAATTACTATTTAAAAATACACTTACGCCCTGAAGTCCTTGGTTCAAACCCGGTAAGAGCAAAAATTAAAAAAAAATTACGATAGATATTTCTTCCATGAAAGCCACTTGTCGACTGACCTCCCACCACCAGTACCAAGGTATGTATCATCAGCTGGTATGGCGTCATGCCCGCCATATTGTTTTCGTCTGGTGGAGGCTGCCATTTTGTTTTCGTTTACTAGAGTGTGCTACCATAATATTAGTTTACGTTTTACCCGCTAGAGTGCAGTAATCATTTATTGTCATTTGAGCACCATCTCGGAATTGTGTAATTATTCAGCTAGAAATTCGAAACAATTCCAGAAATCATAAATAAATTTGCAATCAATATACTGATTGATTCCTGTCCTTAGTTCGATCCCTGGGCGATGCAATATTTTAATTTTATGTAAAAAATAATCATTTCAATAAATCACATTTAAAGTCCTAAAAGAGGCTTAAAAATCTTTACTACCAGCCTCCAGTAAGCTGATATGACCGCGATATTGGAAATATGTTTTTATTGACCCATAAATTTACAAAAAAAATCTTAAATTCATCAAAAAAATTACTTATAATTCATATACTGAATCGATGCTTGGTTCGATCCCTGGACATTACAAAAATTACTTTAATTAAAAATATCGCAAAAGTGACAGGTTCGAAAAATAAAACATCGCAAGTTCTTTTACAAACATAAAATTTATTACATAAATTCTACACTACTATAAGTACAAAAAAACACAGGCTTATTACTAAAGTCTTGAGCATTTCTCGATTTCTGCATCTGCTACCCACGAATTAAAGCGAGGTGGAAAGCCCCACCACTTGACTTAGGATCGTCCATTTCTTCGTTTTATAATCTTCTCCACCAAGTACGTATCGGGATACAGCGTAGGCTGAATCTCTTCAGCATAGAAGCCGCCACGAATAGGTTTGCGGTCCAAATCTTCGAGGTAGTAGGTCCTAGGCTCTGATTCATGAACATGTGTCAGACGGAAAAGTTCGGGACTCCAATTCGCAGTGAAACCTTTCTCGAAGATACCTTTCTCCTTGGAGATTCGCACAATGTCGCTGACGTTAGCTTTAAGCTTTCGTGGATCTTTATTCTTTGTGTTGGAAAACACTGTTCGAAGCAGGCGATTGTCCTTTACGTACTTTGGCTTTATTTTAGTGGTAGAATGCACTGTGGAATTATGCTCACTTATTAGTTTCGGCAAGATGTCAAGCCACTTGTAATTTCCGTTAGCCGTGAAGTGCTGCCACATCTTGGAAGGTAAAGTTCTGTTAAACCTTTCGACAACGGAGGCTTTGACATTACTAAATGTAGAGTAGTATTTGATGTCATACTTCTTCATCAAAGCCTTGAAGGTTGCATTGTAGAATTCTTTACCGAGATCCGTTTGCAGGTGCGATGGTACACGTCCAACACGCAAAATATTGTCCACGGCCGTGGTTACTTCTGTTGCAGTCTTTGATTTTACAGGTCTAGCCCCAGCGAACTTACTATAAACATCAATGACTGTCAACATGTAGGCCTACTTGAAACCTTTATTCAATCGGGAGTATGGTATCATCTCAACAAGGTCCGCCTGGAATAAATCATCAATTCCGCGAACTATGACTTTGCGAATAAGGTATTTTCGTCTAGCAGGAGCATGAAGTTCGCGAGCGATTCCGGTTCTACTCATTGTATGTAGCCGGCTTCCCTCAGTTCTTCGAGTATGGAGACTATTTCGTTGATATGTGAATAGTTTCCTGCACTAAGCGAAGCGTGTAGAAGTCTAAGGCGATCAGCTAATTCATTGGGGTCGCTCCAATACACATAGTCAAAGTTCTGACCACTTTCTAGCTTTTTTAAACCTTTACCATGTATTGTTTGTTCACTGAAGACATTAGCGAGAATGTGGATTTTTTCATGATCTTCGTCTTTATATAAGCCACTATCTGGATCTTTATCGCGGAAATGTGCATTAGTTAGCTCTAGCAGTTTTTTGTACCCTTGAAAATCTTTGTTAGAATATCCTTTAGGCTCCCTGCGAAACAGAAATTCGTACAGACCTGGAATCCCGTGCGTTTTGAACTCTTCTACACGCACGATATTTCCTGGTAGAAAGTATATTTATTTAGCACCGAGGAACCACTTATTATGTTTTCTGTACACTCCATAGGTCGTGTCATTATTCCAGCTCGTAAACGATATCAGGTATGGTCGGACTATTGAATTAACTTGGTGTCCATTTTTCGGTATTTTTTTTTTCTTGTGCGTGGACTCTGTACTCGTAAAGTCCTCTTCTTCTCGATCTGGATTATACTTTCTCTTCTTTACAGTTGACATTTCATCTTCAACTTCTGTCTTCACATTGATAGTTGATTCTTTCTTATTTCTAAGTTCGTTGAGACGACTAGTATGATTGGTTTAAATATCTCTACATTTTCCATCTCACGTGCAAGTCTGGTTCTGATAGCAAGTAGATATTTTTCACGAACGGACTGTATAGCTCGATGAAGGTCACTGGCCAAGTCCGACATTGTACTGGCTGAAAATACATATATTGCAAGAACTCCTTTTATACTTTTTAATTCGTTCGCAGAAACTTCTTTATAGTGTTTGACAAAATCTGAATTTGGTGACAAGTGAGTTAGTGATGTTTTAGACTACTTTGAAAAGTCCTCAAATCGTCGCGTCTTTGTGCATTCGATACTTCGATCATGTCGCGAATTCGAGAATCCGAGGCATCCACGCGCTGGTCGATGGCAACGAGATACTCTAGTAATTCCTTTTTCACACTTTATACTTTTTGAGCCAGTAGTATAATGTATTTGCGGATATCGGAGTCGTGACATACAGTATGTCTGCTGCTACGACCGAATTTCGAAATGCTATAACTCATGTTTGACGATAAACTGATCGAAACCTTGTCTGTACCTGCCCTTATATAGAGGCCAGTCTTTGATTATAACTAGGAATCCGTGTTCGTGTTTCCAACACAAGAAGCATACATGTCTTTGAATTCCTGGAATGTCATGTCGGTGTTTACGTGATCGTCACAAGCGTGACGTAAATTAAGTTCGTCCATGCGAACAAGTACTATGACATTTGCATTGTCTCGCAGGAGATGTTTTGGAATACGACTGTACATCTGACACAGGTAAATGCAGTCTACTTGGACGTGTCTTCCCATGGAAAAGTACTCTTGTATTATGCCTTGCTACTCGCACATAACATCATCGAAAACAAACACGGAATTGGCTTTTGTTTCGCTTGGAGACACCACATCTGTATTATCATTAAATGGAAAATTCTCCAGACCATCCACCATTGTAGAACCGTAGCTAGACGCTGGTACTTTGGCTGTTGCAACGATTTGGAATAGAGGTACACGTTTTCGAACCTAAGACCATTTGGCTCCTCTAATAAAATCAGTAGAACACACGTTTTGCAGCAGTTTGACGGGCCTGCCATTATGCATCGTACGGTATTAGGCAATGACGAGCCGTGCCGCAATTCACGACCGGTAGTTTCATCATCTTGCGTAATACGCATGGGCAAACACACTTCTTGCTTGACGACTTGCATTGTACTGACGAAATTGTATAAAAGCAAACACATTTATTCTTTCTGGTCAGTTGTGCGCAATGACTCGAAGAGGTAAGAACAAAAAACACATCGGTGCAGGACTCGTGAACTCGCTGATAAACAACCTGCCATTCGAGCTACACATTTTCGGCTACTGGTTCTGCGGCCCCGGAACTAAACTAGCGAAAAGATTAGCTCACGGTGACGTGGGCATTAATTCTCTCGACGAAAAGTGCAAGCAGCACGATATTGCCTATTCACTCATCAAGGAACTGGAATCCAGGCACCGGGCCGACGAGATATTGGCACAGGAAGACGAAGATATAAGTAAATCGTCGAACGCGGGACTAGGAGAGAAAATCGCGGCTTGGGGCGTTTCCAAAATCATGAAGGCAAAGACCAAATTAGGACTGGGTGCTCGTCGAGCCAGCTCCATCAAGTCAAAGACTAATTCACGCAAGACCAAACGTACGGCTTGTGCAGGCGTACAAAAAGCCAAGCAAAAATTTCAGACTCTCGACAAGAAGATTATAGGAGGATTTCTTCCTTTGCTTTTGCCTGCATTGGGTGCTCTCAGCGGTCTCATCGGTGCGACGAGCGGTATAGTGCGAGCAGTCAACACTTCGAAGAATGAGCGCAAGCAGTTAAAGGGATTGGTGCAGGGCAAAAAATCGGTCATGCGTCAGAATTTGTTGGAAATTTGCTTAAGTGTCTCATAAATGCTTGTTCGTTACTACTGTAGGATCAGCCAACACGTATATAAGCTAGCGGGTTAGATTTCGCAAGTTAGTGGCGAGCGACCTGTCGTGAGGGAGGGTTGTCGAAGGGTGCAGCTCTGAGGCCTGCCATCTAGCGGGGATAGTCGGAAGTCCTTAGAAAATATTGCCTTTCTCTCTCTTTCTCTCTCTCAAGCACGGACACCCCACAGGTTTTCTTAGGGCCGATGTTATGACCTCCGGCTAAATCCTCAGGTTAGCTAGCCTCCAGGTAAGGCTAGCCTCCGGTTAACGAACGAGGGGTGTATTATGACCCATACTTAGCCTGCGGTTGGCTAACCGGAACCTGACGAAGCGTGTGGTGTAATAAAGGGTGTGTTGGTAATGAAATAAAACAGAATTTGGTAACTTTTGTTGCAAGACAGTTATTTTTTCTGGTAGAATGTTAGTCAGCTGTTTGTTTGTATTGTGATTCGGAATATTTACAGCTGCAGTAAAGAAATATGCCGCGAACTTTATCTTGCAACAGATATAATTAAATTAACCAAAAACTACTTTGACGTCAAACCTGCTTTGTATTAAACCATAAAATTACAATTTACGATTCAAAACCGTGTGTTTTCAACTTTACTCTGGTATTGGAACTCATGATTTTGTTAGGTTATATATTAAGCCAAAACTAACGAAGTAATCTATACCAACAAATAAATATGTAGGGATGACATTTTTGCTAGAGAACACTTATTTCTTTCATAAATTTATTTCATAATCAAATAATATAGACCCCGTTTCGGGAAAATACTTGTCGATTTTCATTTCACTGGTGTAGGTTTCATTTTTGTACTAATAGTTTCGTATCACGTATCCAAATTAATCCGATCCTGATGGAATTAGTTTGTGGTATAGGATGCTTGCTGTTTTAATTTAGTAGGTCGAGAGATCCTAGATATATTCACTGGGGAAATAATTATGATTGTAAAATGTATACGAAAGAAATATATTTTTACAAAACCTGACATAATTTGTTTGCATCGTGATATGTTAGGTATTTTGTGTTGTGTACAGGATTTTTCAACATTCTAAATTAAAACAGCAAGTATAATGTAAAACAAGACCAACATATAAAGGGTCATGCCGATAGGATCAAGGGATAAACTTGGATACGGTAAACAGAATAATTCCAGTACTGTTTTCGTTTTGCACTTGCGTGGCAGGTAGATAATAAGTACCTAATGGTTTGTAAGATAGGGAAGGGATAATTGGGTAACATTTATTTTCACATTCAATTGTATTCATTGAATTATAACCACGTCTGAAGTCGTATGAAGTGCATTTCATTTCCGGCATATGTCCACTGTATTACGAATAAAAATTCACAGATACAACTTCCACGAAAACACGCATTTTATAGGTACCTACCGGTAATAATAAACCTCGTTTTGCAATTTTAAAATTCACTTATTTACACATATTCTTAAGCAGGAACATTTAAGTTTATATACATAGCATACGTTTATGTACTTCGTGATCAATTAAAGTCAAATAATAATACACGACTCGACGAGAATAGAAAAGCGTGACTACACTTTCATGCCATGTAATTTTTAATAAAACTTTGACGAAAGCGAAGCATTTTACATTTAGTAATAAATTATTCCATCGCATCCTGCAAATATTCAATAGAATTCCTCAATTAGTCATCATCACTAACAACAACTAACCTCGCCTGATACATCGCCATTTTATTTTCTGTTGCTTAGCCTCCGGTTAAGCAGCTAGCGGCCGGTTCATCCACCCGCTAGGTTAGCCGGGACTTTAACTGGAAGGTAGACGTTAACAGGGAGTCATAAAACCGAAATAAGAGCTAGCCTGCGGTTAAATTTTAGCCGGAACTTTAGCCGGAGGTCATAAAACCGGCCCTTAGAAGGAAAGCAAACCGTGATAACCAGCTCTTCTTCTTTCCACCCATACTCTCCACCCCCCTCCCTCTTTTGCTCCAGCCGTAAACCTTTACAATTCCATTGTTCTTCATTCTCGGCAGCGGCCCTTACACGCGCGGACTTTCGTGTGTCCTGCTCACGATGCGGACTGACGTGACCCGATACGTGCATCACCGTCCAGTTATACACAGTTCCCACACGAATTATATATGATACTAGCTGCAGTACCCGGCGTTGCCCGGGCTGAACACAGGGTGAAGGGGACGTTTTTCGAAATCAGATGTAGTTAGTAATTGTCTTCTTAATTTTAATGTCAAGTGTGCCAAATAATTTATATCACTTTCAGATCCCGACAGACATTGTTCTGTCAGTGTATAGTAATTTACCTGTACATATCTAAAAATTGGTGGTCTGTGTGTAATCTAGACTCTATAAAGCACTATAGAAAAAAAGCTGAAAAATAAGAGATTACTAATATTGAAAAGACTTCATTATCTAGCTAATGCTCGGCATGCATTGCAGTGCCTCATTCAGTTTTGTTTTGTAATATGTTTGAAGTAGTTACACATATACAAATCATCTATCCATCTCTCTAAATATATATTTATCTCTATTTACATATATATATATGTATCTTTCTATCTCTATTTATCTCTTTATATCTACAATATATACATATATAACTCCCACTATCTCTATCTCTTATATATATAAATCTCTATATAGATCTATACATCTATATATCTCTTTATCTAACAAATTTCATTCTCAATACCTCGCTCTATCTCAACTTATCTCTGTCTCTCTCTATCTCACTCTATATATATCACTCTATATCTGTCTCTCGTTTATATTTAAATAAATTGTCATGCGTGCGCACTTATACAACAAAAACAGACGAAGTGCCGCTATATAAAATGAAATAAACACATTTTTTGAAACGATTTGTGCTCTAACTATTGCAAAATACTTATACCGTCTCAGTAACCTTCATGGGCATGCGCATAACAAATCAACAAAATTTAATCGCAATCGGATGAATGGTATAGGAACGCATACGGCACAAACAAACGAAAATTAAAGACATGACAAACGCATCAAACGATGGTGCGTTTAAAATTCAAGGCAACTATCTATTGACGAAGTTAAGAACAAAACTGTTATTACCGCCCTTATTATGCTAGCAGCTGCGAGCTCCACTAAGCGGACTGGTCTCACCAAGGAGAAAAATATTAATTTGCCAGACCTTACTATGTGTATGATCGTGCGGCAGACATAGAGAAATGACACTCACTCACTATTTGTATGACTATGACCTATGATTTTTTCTGTTATAAAATGAAATTATCACTTTTTCACTCCCTTAGGGATGGAATTTCATATTAATATGTGGTATATGTGTTAATACAGAGGTAATGAGCTCGCTGTAGGCGGGGAAGTTTGATCAAGTGTTAATTGATCAGCTATCGACCGGGGTTGAAAAATATAAAAATCTATTACAAATTAGGGGTTGGTGAAAGAAGGGTGAAAATTTAGGGTTATGTGTATTTTTTAATGCCACATAAAAAAAAATTTAAAAAATTTTTTTGTCCAAATAATTTTTAAAAAAATGTTAGGGGTGGACAACCCTTATCACTTAGGGGTATGAAAAATAGATAGTAGCCGATTCTCAGATCTACTGAATATGCAAACAAAATTTGATAAAAATCGGTCAAGCCGTTTCGGAGGAGTATGTTAACTAACACTATGACACGAGAATTTTATATATAAGACTAGCTGCCCGACCCGGCTTCGCACGGCTATACTAATGGAAAAAAATTAAGCTCCCATTTACAGTAATGGTAAATAAAAAAAATTCAGTGAAAATTTATTACAATGCTGTATAATGTACCGGAGAGAAAATGAATAGCACCGATGGTTTCCCGACTCGTGCACGCAACGTACAACTGATGTACCCGTACTTCGCTACGGCAGTCTACAGGCAGATCACTCTTGCGCCGCTCATTATACCTGCCCCTCCTTGTGGGTACGCCATGGAGACGCAGAAGACATGAACAATGCAAAATCCTGTCCTCATGCAGACAAAGTACCCACTGTTGCCTGGTTTTCACCACCCATGGGATCTAATTTGCGGAAAATGTCATCCTGCGTAACATAAGGAACATTACTGTGAAGTTTCAAGTCTGTAAAATATATATACTTGAAAAGAAAAAAAGGGCAATTTTTAATATTTAAAGTACCCGCAAAATTTCAACGGTGATGAGGACTGCATTAACAATGAAATAGTCGTTGCCATAGAGACGAATGAAGCATCAACAAAGCAACAGCCGTTGCCATGGTGATTTCCTACCAAAAACTGGAAATTTTGATACATTACGCCCCCGAAACTCCCCTTGGGATCGGATTTCCACAGAATCCGTTCTTACTGAGCGTCTACATCACAAAATGAGTAACTATGCTAAATTTCAAGTCAATCGGGTGTATAGTTTTAGAGATCTCGTGATGAGTGAGTCAGTGAGTGGTATTTCGCTTAATAAACTTCTAGCGCCTGCGGCATTGTCAACACACACTTTGTACGTGTACTGCATGTTGTATCTAACCCCCTCCAACGCATTTGATTCTAAATTGGAATTTTAGTAAGGATCCATAATGTTATTGATAATATAATATAGCCTATAGCCTTCCTCGATAAATGTACTATCCAACACTGAAAGAATTTTTCAAATCGGACCAGTGGTTCCTGAGATTAGCGCGTTCAAACAAACAAACAAACAAACTCTTCAGCTTTATAATATTAGTATAGATAAAACCTACATTTCCTAAGAAAAAAAGTGGTAATATAGTTGAAGGTATTAAAAAATAATATAATCCAAAAATCGTGTTAGTCCTTTTTTTTTTATTCTGCATATTTGTAAAACTTCAGTCTTTTCAAAAAAAAAAGTCAAGCAACTCCAAAAATGGTAAAATTTTGGTGAACCCTCTTTCAAAGGTGAAATTTCCACATTTCTACCTATTCACTTCCCAAACTTGCATCACATTGGTTCCAAGAGTGCGAGTGAAGGGCACACCTGTATATCTGTAGCATTTTATCTCCTATTTTAAAGTTAATTACTGAAACTTGCCTATCTTGTAAAATTGATGAGTGTCAGGTGTAGTGCATGTGTACTTTCCAAATATATATGTATAGCTATTGATTTTTGCTACTCAGGTAAAAATAGCACGTTAACAATAAAATAATATTTTGTTGTTTCATCACATCATTTGTGGTGTGTACATCTAATTTTTGATTCCAGCAAAATGTGTTACAATTTTTTGATGAGGGTCATGGGTTCTATCTCAAAATCCCTGGTGTAATTATTAATTTATCAACACAAGTGGAACAGAACAATGGACTCATAACATTACCTGTACCTTATACCTAAGGCACCGACAGGACGGCAGTGCCTGGGCTCTGACGAAACGAATCCTAAATAAAACGAATAAAATCCCGCCCCTCCAAACAAACAACGGCGTAGTTTTCCAGACCCAACACAAGGCCCAGGCCTTCACCGACACACTAGAAACAGCCTTCCAGCCTAATATGTAGCCCTACGACAGGCCATTCACCGCACAAATCTACCGCGAACTACGTGATAAATTACAACCCACAGTCTCAGAACCCTTGCAAACACAAGCACAGGAAATAAAGCGAGCTATCAGAAAAATGAAGCCGCGTAAAGCTCCAGGGAACGACGGCATACAAGCTGTTGTTCTCAAACAACTCCCGGAGGAAACACTTGAATACTTAGCGGAATGCATAAATACATTGTTTATACTAGGTATTTTCCCCTCCCAATGGAAGGAAGCACAAGTCATAGTCTTTCACAAGCCGGGTAAAGATAAAACATTACCCCAAAACTACCGACTAATGAGCCTCTTAAGAACTGTATCTAAAGTCGCCGAGAGTATTTTGCTACACCGACTTAACGTTCACATTCACGAAAATAACATATTGCCGAATGAACAGTTCGTCTTTGACAGTACACATTCGACAGTACACCAACTCGTGCGTCTCACCGAAAAAATAAAGAGCGCATTTAATGTAAAAGACTACGTAGTCGCAACATTTATAGATGTAGAAAAAGCCTTCGACAGAGTATTTCATACGGGGCTAATTTACAAACAATATCAGACAGGTTTCCCAGACTGCTACATCAAGCTAGTCGCGTCGTACTTAAAAGACAGAACTTTCAGAGAATCTACTGAGGGGCTCTGTCTAACATCAAACAAATATGAGTAGGAGTGCCACAAGGTAGCATACTAGGCCCTGTCCTATTTTATATATACGTAAGTGACATGCCACGCCCCACACACCGCCTCGTCAAGCTAGGCTGCTATGCAGACGACATTGTGCTGTATAGTAGGTCCCACAATCTCCAGCTAGCCACAGACAGACTACAAGTCGCACTCACCGAGTTCCAACACTGGTGCACAACCTGGCGAATCAAAGTTAATACAACAAAGTCCGAAGCTATTTTGTTTACTCGCAAACGCATTACACCTGTCGACAACAGCCACACATTAGTCTGTTCAATGAAAACATTCCCCACAAAGACGTAGTTAAATATCTAGGCGTCCATATGGACAGTAAATTGCTATGGCGCAATCACATAGACGCCAAACGAACACAAGCGCAGGCTAGAATCAGCTCACTATACCCAGTCATGAGTAGGCGACGCGGCAGCACAGTCAAAAATGGCTTGCTGCTTTACAAAGCTCTTATCCGCCCCATCATAACATATGCAGCCCCTGTCTGGGCAATTGCAGCTCGCACACACTTGCAGAAACTACAGCGAATTCAGAACAAATGTATCCGAATCGCTACAGACGCCCCTGTATACAGTCCTGTAGAAGCTTTGCATCGCGAAACGGAATCGGAAACTTTGCAAGACTTTTACATTCGAACTACACAAACGTTTTACGATAAGAGCGTAAATAGTTTAAATCCGCATGTTTCCTCACTCGGAAATTATGACCCCGACATAACACAAAAATACAAACGCCCGAAATCAATCCTCGCGCATCGCCCCCCGTAGCGACGAACGGTTAGCCGAGCAGCCCGCCAATCACAGCTGCCTGCGACAGCCAGGGCCGGACCCCAACCACGCGGTGGCGGACAGGCGGGTAAATTTCACACATACACTTTGTATTACTGGCAGTTCGTCATAATTAGATTAAGTATTTAGCTTTTATCACATTAAAAATTTCGCGTTAAACATGCGAAACTTCACCCCTCCTCCCAAACTACACACAATCGCCATAAACAAACCATATTGCAAGATTTAAAATAGTGCGAAGCACGCAGGTGTATGAATTGACCCCCTCGGGTTCTCTGCCTGTCTTGTTAGGGCTGACCCTCATATCTGATGGCATGGTTCGCCTGGCTGGCCTCACCTCCAAGCCGGCTGTGTTCTGAAAGGCATGAGATTTTGAATTACAGCTTAAATAAATAAACTAAACAATTTTCTTTCTTCGTAATTTAAGTGGGCTGGCTGGCAGCCCAGCGGGAAACGATTAAAGTCGCCCCTGAAACAACCAGTGCCACCCAAACCCCTGAGGACAGCTATGTCCAAGCCCCCAACCCTCTGCATGGTAGTCTCTTTTCTACTCTGTCCAAATATTCTTCCAGATCCATCCTTCTGATTTCCCGTAAGCCTCCTGCTTGATATTAATGCATGAAATTTTGCATCCCACATGTCAGAGCCCAAGGTTTTCCCTGTGTCTATGCAGGTTTTACCTGGGCTCAACTTATCTAGTTTTAGTCTAGTATAGTCAGTGAGGGGAGTTAGTCATGGCGCCAATCGCTGCCATGGCTGGCCAATCCCCCTCCTAGCACATGATGCCTGCTACCCCTCCTGCATGGCTAACACCCTGCATGATTAGAGCGTATGGGCTTCGGCCTGAGACGCACTTAGTTTCCCCCCCCTAACCCGGAACCCTCCCCAACACACTTAGTTTTTAGTTAGGTTAAAAAAAAACCTGGACCCTTATTTCACCTCTGTCTGCGGTGCCGTGCGGATCGAATAGTTAGACTTGCATAGCAAAATAGAGCAGTATCTACAGTGTAGCTATTCTTGAGAACTCGATGGCATCATTACCACTATTAACGCTGACCTGCATGGAAGGCCTACCATCAACAGTGCAGAGCCCGATGACTCTCTCATCGCAGCAGGAGATTTCGACGTGTGCAACATCTTCCTCAGAGCAGACCTAGAAGGCTTCAGAAGTTAACATTTCAGCGATGTTACAATGGTTGTCAACAGTGCCAGTGACATTAATAAACGAAGCAGCATCCAACGGTGTTCCATTACCCAACTGTACGTACTGTGACAAAATCAAAAACTTGAAATTACGGGATTATGTGTAATACACTATTGTAATAATAACTCTGAGCTCATTAAATATCAGTGCAACATGTGTTTTAGCCAGTTTATACACTATGGAAGATTAAAACGACACCTCAAGAATTGTGATAGACTGGCTGTGCATTCATTAGAATCAAGCTGTATATTTTGTGGCAAAACATTAGCAAATATCCAAAGTGCAAAACAACATTAAATATATCACTGCCCTTTTAATGAAATCGATAATTCTTCTGAAAAATGTGGTGTACCAATATGTCGACCTGATAAACTGAATAAGACATTTAAAGTCATGTAAAGGACGTTGCTGTCCTACCGCCTTCTGCTGTTTGGTGAATGCCTGTTTGGTTGCTTAGGGCGCCAACGGGCCGGGGTTTATGCGCCTGCGGGCCCGTTCGCAGGTAGAGCACGATCGTCTGTCTCAGGGTGTGACGTCGCCTTGTGGCATCAGCAGGCGGCAGGGGTGAGGTTACATGTCCTAGAACTAGTGATCAGGGTGGGTTCCAATCAGACACGCAGGTTCCTTTCAACGTTTATTACCACGCTACGCTCATACATGACACTGCGTAAGCATGCCCCCGCCTACCTGGGCACACATACGGTGTGCAGAGCTTCAGGAAAAACAACGCGATTTCAAAACTACTCAAGATATCCGAGTGGGGCCTATTTACGAATAGCATTTAAGAGTTCGCTGAGGGCCGAAAAGTACTTTTAATTTCGGATTAAGTTTTTAAACTGTATTTTTAGAAGCGTTAAAATGCCTAAAACGCGTGTTTTCAGAGTAATTTTTAGGCATAAAACAATCAGTACAGATTCTTGAAAGCACTTAAGGGGCTTGCATTACACCTTTATCTTAATTTCTCTGCCATATAATGTTACGGTCACCGCTCAAAATTCACAGTTAACCTGTGACGACGAGACGAATGCGCGCCAGTTCAGAGCCTTGCGCTTAGAGGCTATACCGCGCTGGAAGCACCAGCGAGCGTCGCGCTTATCATCCCGCCTCACTAACACACATACACCCCTGACGAGGCGGGCCCCTTAATTCAGATTTGGCTCGGCACGGCACGTCTATTGCGGCTTTCTACTTTATAGGCCTACTGGCCCCGAGCACAAAGACACAAAGTTACGCTAGTCCTGTAGCCATCCCCCAATGGACGTACAGGTTTACACAAATACCCTAACACAAAGAAATTGTACCGCGAACACGCGGGGGTTAACAATTACATAGCAGCACAGACACTAAATGGGCACGAAGCCTTACACTACACAGAGGCGGGTCCCGAAAGTCCTCGGGCCGAATTATTAAAATTACTAGTATTACGTAGAAAACAAAAGTCCCTTAGAGGGTACACATTTTAAGTTAAGCGGTGGCGAGCTCAAACTGACCGGAGGGTGTCGCGGAGTCTAGAGAAAGTGATTTGTATAATTTACGCTATTGAAATTAATGGCCAATGGAACAAAGGTTGATGGACTCCGCGGCGCGCGACGCAGCTTATCCTGTTGAGGCTTGGTGACGAACTGCCGTCCAAAATGGCCTCCGCATGCCTCCACTGAAACGTGCAGTGTGCAAAAAATAATGCAAGCCATGCTTTCGCCTGGTCGCGCAAAGACACAACTTAATAATTCTTAAATTTAAGAGTGTTTCCGTGATAGAAATTGTTTCTTTGAAGCCCCTGTGGATAGAACATGATAAATGATCTAGCGGCATATCGGTGACGTCACTGGGCCGGTTAATTGCGTTCGGAGCGCCGCGCGCATCTGCACGACCCCTGCGTTCACTACGCTGCACCCGATGACACCCGTATTTCGTCGCACACGCACCCTAGAGAGACGCCGAGGCGGCATAACAGCCTACGCGAACGAAGGGAGCCCTTGGGCGACGTCAACGTAGTCTGTACAATAAGAAGACTGTTTAAATCGAGAAATGCTCAAGACTTTAGTAATTTGCCTGTGTTCTTTTGTACTTATAGTAATGTAGAATTTATGTAATAAATTTTATGTTTGTAAAAGAACTTGCAATGTTTTATTTTTCGAACCTTTCATTTTTGTGATATTTTTAATTAAAGTTATTTTTGTAATGTCCAGGGATCGAACCAAGTATCGTATCAATATGTGAATTAATAAGTAATTTGTTTGATGAATTTAAGAATTTTTTGTAAATTTATGGGTCAATAAATACATATTTCCAATATCGTGGTCATAACAGCTTACTGGAGGCTGGTAGTAAAGATTTTTAAGCCTCTTTTAGGACTTTAAATGTGATTTATTGAAATGATTATTTTTTACATAAAATTAAAATATTGCATCGCCCAGGGATCGAACTAAGGACAGGAATCAATCAGTATATTGATTGCAAATTTATTTAATGATTTCTGGAATTTTTTCCGAATTTCTAGCTGAATAATTACACAATTCCGAGATGGTGCTCAAATGACAATAAATGATTACTGCACTCTAGCGGGTAAAACATAAACTAATATGATGGTAGCACACTCTAGTAAACGAAAACAAAATGGCGGCCTCCAGCAGACGAAAACAATATGGCGGGCATGATGTAATACCAGCTGATTATATATACCTTGGTACTGGTGGTGGGAGGTCAGTCGACAAGTGGCTTCCATGGAAGAAGAATCTATCGTCATTTTTTTAATTTTGGCTCTTACCGGGTTTGAACCAAGGACTTCAGGGCATAAGTGCATTTTTAAATAGTAATTTATTAAAATGTGATTAATAAAATCTTATTATAATTTTTGAAATTTTTTCAAAATTTCTACTATAAGATTTATGGTTTTCCAAGATGATTGCCGTAACGTAAACTGCAACGGTGTTTTTTAAAGATTTTTTTATTAAAATGTCATTATTAAATATTTTTTTATAATTTTTAAATTTTTTTTACGATTTTCTAGCATTAAAATTACGGATTTTAAGATGGCAGACGTCATACTGGCGGACGATATATATACCTTGACATAAGTGGTGAGGGGTCATTCTGCCAGCAGCCACCATGAGGCAAGGATCGGTCACCATTTTTATTTTATTTTATTTTGCCGTCACCGGGTTCGAACCGAGGACTCCGAGCCCCATGTCGTAGGTGCGAAGGTCAAAGGTCAAAGGTCAAGGTCATCCAAGATAGCCACCGTGACGTCACAATCCAAGTTGGCGGTCGACTCCAGCTCCACACCCTGAACCCTGCGCCAAGAGCCCCTTTTATATACTACTCGCTATGGTCGGTACGTACAACTTGCCGAGTTCGTGGTTACATGGTCATCAATATAACAGCTACAATCACAGATGGTGATACATCACTGATATCATTTATGTCAATACATTTTCAAAACACTGTGAATACCTGGTGCTTTTTTTTTTATTGGATTGGACAATTAGATTCTTATGACACATATTACCTATATGGTTGCAGACTAATCATAACCACCTACTATGAATATGGGTGTAGCTAAGTAATACATTTATATTTTGTTTGCTTGAGTTGTGGCGAAGTAAGACTTTAGAATATGTCGAGTATAATGTCTTCCTCAATGCGAATTAGATTTGAAATTTAAAATTAAAAACGCATATATTTTGCCATTTATTGCGATGTTATGTTTTAAAACTTAAAGCGAGAGCTTATTTCCCCATACGGATTTATCAAAGTGTTTAAATTAAAATTTCAGTTGGTATTTTGCTTTGTTGAAGTGAAACTTCTTTACTGAGGGGGCTACAATTTTCGAGCGATACGAAAATTCAAATCGCAGGGCGTGGGAAAAGTTTTTTTTTTCCTTTGATATCGATTTTATAAAAGCGGGGAAAACATGTTTAGGAACATGGCAAGCGTACAAATCTGAAGAAGAAGAAGAAGAAGAAGAAGAAGAAGAAGAAGCAGAAGAAGAAAAGGGGGGGACACTTATGAGGGACCCGACACTCGCCTGCCTAGTGAATTTAGTTGACATGCCTCAGAAAACGTTGTAGTCTAGTCTACACAGATTCAACACGCAGGTTTTCTAAATACATTTAGTTAAAAAAAAAAACTTAAATATTATTTCCCCTTCTGGCTACTACTCCCATGATTGTAAAAGTCTCAGTATTCTTTCTGTATATTCAAATAGTAAAGTAACGCCACACACAGTATACAGCCAATAACGAAATAATGTAAAACTGAACAAACCTAACTACAACAAATAAAACAAAAAGTGTGTGCGCTGAGCCAACGCTCGACAGAAGTGAAATTTCTTGTTTATGAACACATAAAGATGTATTATTACAAGTTTTAACTGAACAAGAGAGAATAATTGAGAATTGTAAGGAGGCGGGTACGATCTCAAAGGAAAAAAAAAACTTTTCCCACGCCCTGCGATTTGAATTTTCGTATCGCTCGAAAATTGTAGCCCCCTCAGTAAAGAAGTTTCACTTCAACAAAGCGAAATACCAACTGAAATTTTAATTTAAACACTTTGATAAATCCGTATGGGGAAATAAGCTCTCGCTTTAAGTTTTAAAACATAACATCGCAATAAATGGCAAAATATATGCGTTTTTAATTTTAAATTTCAAATCTAATTCGCATTGAGGAAGACATTATACTCGACATATTCTAAAGTCTTACTTCGCCACAACTCAAGCAAACAAAATATAAATGTATTACTTCAATATTAAACTGCATTGTTTCACGTAAAATTGTTATTCTATTTCCATTAAGTGGTTGTGTTTTTTTTAACAATACTTCTTTAACTGCAAGCAACTACAATTTTAAATAATCCATGTACAACCATTTTACACAGTAAAATAATACAATTATGATAAATATTGCCTTAATGCACAAACACACAGAAAACAAGCCTACTGACGGAGCAGAAGTCATTTCCCGAAGGTGCTATTTGGTCTTAGGGAGCCTGCTGTTTTCATCTGTGCTGTCGTAGTTGTGCTGTCCAGAATATAAATATGTTTACTTTAATTGCTGTGTTAACCTGTGTGTCGATGTGTTGTCCAGATTATCTGTTTAGAGTCATCGTTGGGTTCGTCTGTATGTCACTGTGTTGCCTAAGTTTGTCCCCCTTCCCTTTCCTGGACACACTTTTTGTGGCAACTGTCTAGTCGACAGCCCTTTGTTATTGTCTGTTCTGTGAAAATTTATAATTCCTTCCATGTATGAATCGATGCTGTCTATCCACTTAAATTTTAACATCAGTTGATTTTTTTTTGTGTATATGTGTATTCATATCTTTGTACGTTCTTGTAGTTTCTCTGACACGCAGTATAATCAGTAATGGCGTGGGCTTATAAAAACATTTAAAGTCAACCTTCCCCATTGCAAGAATCACTCGAAGAACACGCTATTTTTGCAATTTTGTTTTATAGTTTTACGTAACACTTAATTTTAGTTTCCAAACATAGGATGTAATTTCTTAGTTTCATAACGATTGCGTTACTTAAAATATTTTAAAAAATTTAGTTTTTTGGCGGCGGATGCAAGATGATTGTGGCGATTTTGGCAAAGGGGGAGGGAGTTTACCTCTCAAAGTATGCTGATGTAGAACTCAAAATCTATTTCATATGGTAATTCGATGAGATAACTAATCAGAACGTAAAGAAAAGTGCGTCCCACAACTAATTCTCAGGCAAGCGCTAGTGAAGCAACATTTTTCCTTACGATGAAAATTCAGAAATTGAAATATATTAATTTAAAATTGTAGAATTTTGTATAGACATTTTAAATAGTGTTATGTATAATATATTAGCTACCATAAACTCACCCTTATATTCCGCTGAAGTATCTGCATCAATGTAGTGATTAAAAAAAATTGGTTGTCTGTAAAGTCGGTTTACGGACGATAGTTTAACGTGACAACGTCATAACAAAACATTGATGAAATGATTGATCCAAAAGAAAAGGAAATATCATATTCGGCCTGAGACTGAGCCGTAATAGGTTTTTGCAACCAAACCATTTAGGCATTAAAAATATTATATTTTTTGAGGAATAATTTTTTTTTTAATTTTTCAATCTTTTGCATGATAAAATCTACCTCTGCATACTTTTATGAATAAAATTGAATCATTTTTATTGAATTATCACTATTTTGTATGGATACAAAGGAGTGAAATGAAATGTGCAATTGAATTAATAAATTTACTTTTATTTGCATTCATTAATTCAAATATATTTATTACTTTTGAAATGTTGCGTGCGCCATATTTATTTTTACAAGTACAAAAAAATTTTCGCAGCTGCCGGGTTTCGAATCGACAACCTTTAGTTTCAATGTTGGGTACGCTAACCACACGCCCACGAGGCCATACTATGGTAATGTAGTTTCAAATGTTATATGTACATATATTTATAAAGCTTTGTTCACGGTAGGGGTATAATATTAACACGATTTTATAACAAATACGCATCCCAAATACACCAAACTTATTTATCATGTGTTACAATATTTTTTAAAACATTGTGCAAAAATTCCCGGGTGTAATTTGGATTATTATGTGTAACTGTAAAAAAAAAATTGTTGGTTCAAAACGTATTTGAATTTTCAACATTACTTTTAACCCGCGATCGGGTGCACTATCAAAAATTCCGCGATAGGGCGCGCATTGAGCATTTTGCTCACTGCAGTATCAGTTGTGATTATTCTGTCAAAATGCGAGATTTTAGTTAAATAACACGTTTTATATACTAAAAGTTTAAGATGATGATTCAAATGATATACTTATTAGCGTTTAATGCTGAAAATTTTTTTACACATTTTTAATTTGCACATTTATGAATGCACTGCAATGCGTATATTGTATTGTAGTATTAAATCATCACTATATTTTTTTAAGATACAATTAAAGAAGTTCACATAAAATTCAACTTCACTACTATTTATAATTATTATTTGCAAACATCCTTCGTGCCTCTTCATCTATAGTAATCTAGCTAACATAAAAAATATTGTTAGGTAAAATCCACATTTGAAGTATCATAATATTGAAAAAAAATCTAACTAAAATACAGCCATGCTGAATAGCTACAGAGGCCCTAGTAAAACCTTTATAAATATAACTTAAATCAATATAATAACAGGTAAATAACTCGCAAGAGCTAATTTTTAGTCTGTCCCTATATATCTCATTGTGTCATTACACACAATTCATCTTTACACCCGAACTTCAAAACAAACCGCGCGAAAACTATCGGGGATACACGAGCGACATGCACAGACTGTAATAACACGCGAGTGTAATCGGATGCGCATTTGATAGACGTTCACACCCGATACGCGGTCAACATACGCTATCGGGCGCGCATTGAGCAAACTGCTAACAGAGTGAAGGTAGCTGACTTTGAATGTTGACACTTTCGATTCCTATGTGTATTAGGGGCTATGAACGACACTAGGTGAATCACAAAATGCCGACTTGAAGGTACCAAGAGACCCGAAGTCAAATGTGAAGATTTCATAAAATAATGTACGATTATTTGCTGACCGTGAACAATTTGCTCATAGTGCGCCTGATCGCGGGTTAAATAACCGTACCGATTGTGTTGAAAATCGGTGGACGATCGTTAAATTACATAATATTAATAATTCAAACGACTAAAATATGATTGAAAAGTCAAATCGATGGTTATTCCAATCGAGTGGAAGAGAGATGCCACGCATGCGTCAATGAGCGAACAGAACACATCCGTAGTGGGACATCCGTAGTGGGACACTTTTTCGTGCGTGCAGCCGGCGTTCATCGATTTATTAGACGTCACGTCAAAAATATTTTTTTAAATTCATAATTACATTAATATAAAATATTTGTTTTTGCTATAGTACCCTCAAAATTTACGTTTCACTTCTAACACGCACGGTCATTTTTTAATTCAGTTTTAGAATAGCTCAACTTCAAATAGTAATAATTGATTAATAATACATAGTTTTACTCATTTTTCCCGTTCGGTAAACTGCAAGATTAGTTAAATTAAGTATGGCCCAATAAAAAAAGAAATGGTAGAAAAAATGTGGTGTGTGTGGCAAAATTTATTTTCCCACACAACCAAGCTACTTTATCTTAGTCTGTCAGTGAGATTGGGTGATATAGCGCTCAGCTAGATTTATTGTTATTAATCACGCAAACAAGTCGATGAATCATTCAATGGATTGGATTTATGATGGGTGGTAGGGGGGGGGGGGGGTTGATGATCGTTCGTAAGAAATCGCATGAAACTTGTATCAGAAAAGGAAGTGGGAGGAAAAAAAAATCAAACAAGGAGTAAGGCCCTGTAGTTAAAGAAACTTTATAACTAATCCTCACACTCTATTGTTCAAAATAATTATTTTTTAAACAAAAAAATATTTAATTTCTGTTAATGTTTATTATTGTATGGTAAACCCGTCCCCAACTTATTTTTTGGGATGGATATACTCTTGAAGAAAATGAAATAATTTACCAAAAAATAAAAATTAGGAGACACTTTGTGAGGTAATAGCATTGTGATAAATAGGCACGCATTACATACAGTGGCGTAGCGTGGGTGGGGCGGAGGGGGCGGCCCGCCCCGGGCGGCAGCCCGCGGGGGCGGGTCGCCGGTGAAGCGGGTTGAGATCTGATCTATGATTCATTCATTACATGTGTCAGACACACTATAATGTTCCATTTTTATTTAACATTTTGCGCACCAACTATTTTTTAATATTTATTTAAAAGAAAAACTGCGAAATCACTGACAGAGCTCTTTATAACGTTTGTTTGTTTACATACGAACGGCAACATCGCATCACGCCGCGCCGCCCGGCGCGCGCGAGCCGAGTTGAGCGGCACTCATTATTATGTTAATTACTCATACAAAATCTTTTGTTTCACGCGTCGGCCCGTGTCGATGCCTCTCTTTCGCACTCATTGAATTTAGTACTACGCATTGTACTGTAAAGTTTGACCTTAACCCAGGGCAAACCAAACAACTTCCGCGAACCGGGACACAGTAAAACTCCTATATTGCCCCGTACCGCGAGCGCAGGTAAACCCAAAAAAATATTAAAACCCAAACTAATAGCAGGCTTAAAAAATACTAATAAGGTTGCGAACAGTGAGAGGAGGCAGCAAGTTAAAAAGACGCAAAATTTATATGACAACATTTAATATATATATATATATATATATATATATATATATATATATCATAAAATCGTTTCATCACAAATCGGCGCATCCATCATAAAATACCTACCCTATTACTACTTATAAAAAAATAGCTATATAATAATACTAAAAAAATACTTTAACAATTCCCCGAAAAAATTATAATTTGATCATATACTTCGGAGCTCCAAAAATTAAATATAATTACCAAAAATGCATTAAAAATATATAAGAACATATTAATACAAATATAGATACGCACCGGGCGTATCACCGCTGTAAATACTAATTAACATTGGCGAAATCTAGCAAAAAATTGACACACCTTAACATGCAAATAAATATACCAAAAATTTAGCAAATTACAAATTATGGGTTTACAAGCCCTTCTCAGTTAAATCATTTTCTAACGGTCGACGCCTTTTTTCTTCTAGGTCTGGCAGGGACTGGGTGAAACACGCTGAACGTAAAATCCCAGTTTCAGTTTTATTAGTCCGTTAATTTAAATACCAAAAATCCACAAATTATAGTTTCGCACCAAGGGTCTAAAGGGTCAACGGGGCAGTGGCACAATTACCTCAGATCTACTATAAGCTCCGCTAGACTATAAACTTGGCTATATTGTCGATTGAACAAGAATTGGCTGCTAATATTGATTTTGACAAAGTTATTTCTGACTTCGCTGCTCATAAGGCCCGTAGAATCCGCTTGTAAAACCGCTCATCCTATTTTAACTTCAATAAAAGGTACCTCATTGAATGTGAAATTTAATTTTAACTAAGCACCTATAGAATGGGGGCGGCAAAATGGGTCTCCCGCCCCAGGCGCCGAGATGGCACGCTACGCCACTGATTACATATTGACTGTTAATAGCGTGGTGGTTCCCAAGTAAAATTCACTGACTTCCCCTACAAGCGAAAGTTCTGGGCGCAGATGAGCCTGGTTGTGATCACGAGACCGCCAAGGCCACGCAGAAGTTGTGTCCGATGACCTACCGAATAGGAATTACCTCGGGACACGTTATTGATGGTTGGTTTCATGTGCGATTGTGTTTGCGTGCAGTAACCAGTTGACCTCGCTTCGGCCAGCAAAAGTTCAATGTCTTCGTATCTAAATGATTTACCGAAATCAATATGCCTTAATATTTTTTACTAGCAAACATGAATTCACACAGCTGCTTAAACTAAAGATGCGTTCTCCTAAATAAGTAATTTTAATTTTCTCAAGTACTTTTAAAGTTGCGATTACTTGTAGTTATAACTATTAAAGTGTACCAAATGTATTCCAGGATAGTTTCACTATCAAAAAGTTTTATTTGGCCCACCAATAGGCTTGGTACATGCCCCAATTATCACAAAAATGACTACATACCAGTTAATGTTGCCAGATGTGGTTTAACCATATAAACAAAATCTACTAAAAAGCTATCGCTGTGCATGCACAGAAGTCGGGCAACAGATCGGCAATAGATAGAACACCAAAATCCATTGCCAATAAATAAAGGACAGGCCATGTCTTATTGTGAAGATGGTATATGGTTAGGCTACAGGTTTAACATATTCAACACCTAAACACTTATTATTGTGTATTATTATTAATAATATATTGCCACCGATCTGGCGGTCCCATGACTGAGAACCGAGTAGATCTTAATGATGCGGAATTAAATTACAATAATTTAAATATGAGATTGGTGCAGGAGGGCGCCAGGTTAGCCGGGACGTCTAACCCAAGGGATGGTTTGGGTCGCCGGACCCAGTGTGCCTCCTTAAGGAGGTACCTCCCATTTCAGGTCATGATTTTATATTTATATCAAATTTTAGACTTTTTCAATTTTTTAACTTTCACGAAGTGAAAAGTATATACAGCGCATACTTTTTGCATAATTAGCTGCCAAAGTTACATTTTTAACGTTTTTGGGTTGTACAAATAAGGGGAATTTAATTTATTTCAGAACTAAAACTTTTTTAGGTTTAACTGCAATGCCACTGGCTACTTCATGATATGGTTTGCATTTCTATCACAAGAACTCATTTCATGTTTCTTGGCTGTCAAAATCGTAAAAAATTTGAGAATTTTGAAATGCCAGGTAAAATTAATTAACATTTTCTGAAAGAAATTCAAACCATTCCTTCCAGTAGCCAGTGGCATTGCAGTTAAACGTAAAAAGTTTCCGTTCTGCAATAAATTAAATTATCCTTATTTGTACAACCCAAAAACGTTAAAAATGTAACTTTGGCAGTTAATTATGCAAAAAGGTATGTGCTGTCTATATTTTTCATTTCGTAAAAGTTAAACAATTGAAAAAAGTGTACAAGTTTATCTGTAATTACTGTAAATATAAAATCTTGACCTGAAATGGGAGGAACCCCCTTAAGCTCGGTGGCTGCACTTGTTGGTGAAGACCCTACTAACTAACGAGATCCTTGAGTATTCCGTTCTCCACATATTTAGTTGATTCCTAAGTAGGTAGGGCGGAGAATTACTGAATAAACAAATATTTTAGCGGGCGTGGTTTAATTCACACCAACCGATGGGCAGGTACTAATAATGAGTCACGATGCTAAAAATTACTCTGGAAAAAATGTTAACACATGTTGCACTTCATGTTTCTCGTCTACACCCTCTGGAAGCCATCCTGCTATAGAAAGTTTTGGATCCGAATCAGTCGGTCCTATAATCTTTTTAAAACTCCACACTGTGGTCGCGCGACGAAGGAGAAGTTAAGGCGGTAGGATTACGCCCTGCATCGCAAACTGGTTCAGGTATTCGTGTTGAATTAAATACCGAAGGTTTCGGTTCATTAATAATATTTACTAGCACGCAGAACTTAGTGATATAAGCGTTACAGCTTCCACACGTGACGGTCAAGTCCACCTTGTACCATAAAATCCTGAAGATTGTAGCAAGAGGGGAGTGGTGGGAGAGGTGAAGGACAGCGCCCTCGTGTGCAACATATATAAAACATTAATAAATGCTTTATGTAAAATTTAACATCTAAATATCTTACGATTTTTTAGTTAAATAACCCATAAGTGAAACGACTGACAGAAGGTCTAAATATGTACATATTAGCTATATGATAATTTTTATTTGAAAATCACCAGTCAAAAGAGAAACTGTTTGTCGCTTGTTGGCTACTCCATTACCTGTAGCCAAACTGTTTATATATTATTAAAGACACTCAGTGAGCACTACGTATTAAATCTGGCCTGGGGCCGCAAAATATATTAAGGCGTTCGTCAAACCAGGTACTCTTAAGGGTGCAAATGCATACTAAATGATGCCATTTCTTTTGTGAATATTATGACTTTATGGAATTTAAATACACTGGTACTCATACATGTGCCTAACACATTGCATGGAGCAATTGACTCTTGAGGATCTCTAACTTGACTCTTGTGGACATGATGCAAGGGTGCATTCTGCCAGCAGGGACTATTACTGGCGGAGTGGAGATTGGGTTTTACTATCACAGAAGGGACGACGTCAGATGCCCCTCTTCGAGAAGCCCGGTCTTGCCCCACGATTGGTTCCCTGCGGCATCATCACAACCTCACGATGGGCAGCCCCTCTGCCCCCACGTCGCATGTGGTGGCCGCCACTGATATGGATTGTGTCCTGGAGATGGGTGGTCCCGCGGTGGGCACCCGGTCTTAGCATCGCAAGATGCGGCAACTTGGAATGCTTCTTGTGTGGTACACTTACAGGTAGCCCGCGTGTTGTCACACTCGCTGCAGCTGTCCGGTGACCTGCTACTCCGATGCCGCTCCTAGGTGCAGAAAAAAATTGCAGAGAGGTTTTAGTAGGTAGATTCCTGCCCAAAGCATACCATTATGGGTTCCTCGCCATGTTGTCATCAGCAGGATGGGTGCAACATCATTGTTGATTCGGTCTCCTGGAATCGTCCTTGGATTCGTCCACTCGGAAACTGAAGCTTGTGTCGTCAAGTGACTCCAAATAGCCCTAAGCACCACGTATCTAAGTTCTTTGCGGTTTGGATTTTGTATCTTACTGTGTCGACGTTAGGGCAGTTCCCGTGGTTCGGAGTCGCTGCCCAGCTGCTCCGGTAGAGAGGGTACGTGCCACGTGGCAAGGGAACTACCCTAACTCGGGTGAAATAAAAGAGTTTATGACATTAAGCTGGGTTTAATGCACACGTCACACACTGTACATGGGCTGTCACGGCTCCCCTCTGTGACAGTCCATCAGGGCGAGGCCCGGCTCCACGCACTTTGAGCGCGACACGACACTACCAGTGACCTGACTGGCGGTAACACGACAGTGACGCGACTGACAGTGGCGTGAATGATGGTGACATGACTGGCAGTGACACGAATGACGATGACACGAAAGACTGACGTAACTGCCGACGCGAACGACTGTGACGTGACTGACGGTGATGTGATTGACGGTGACGTGACTGACAGTGACGCGAATGACGATGACACGAAATACTGTGACGTAACTGCCGATGCGAACGACTGACGTGACTGACGGTGACGTGACTGACAGTGACGCGAATGACGATGGCACGAAAGACTATGACGTAACTGCCGACGCGAACGACGGTGATGTGACTGACGGTGACATGACTGACAATGCGAATGACAGTGATGTGACAACGGTGACACGACTGACAGTGTCCGTTCGACTCTCACTCACAACTTCGCGACCGCACTCTCTCATGCCACTCAGGCGACTAACTCGACCCATGCTCCGCGACGTCTCAGCGGCCTCCCCCCTTGCCGCGCGCACATGAATCCCCCTCTTCCCTTCGTGTGCGAGTGCGTGGAGCCACATGGTCACAGGCGGGGAGACGCGACTCAGTCGCCCGGGAAACACATTTACAGGTACACAACAAGACAAATAGATATTTACACCCTCACATAATTACATAAACAAAACCTTTGTTACACTTTTACGCACGGGCGCTGGCGCACACACAAGCCTGAAGCATCAACGGGCAATAATGGCCTCAGCGAGCCGGAGGAGCACTTGGGACGACGTCAACTGCTGTCACGAGGGGTACCGGCACTTGTTCGTCCTCTGTGTTTAATTTCTATGTGATCCTGTGAAACATCCACGATAGTGAGCATTTGCTGCCATCGTCGTCCCCAGCATTGACGGCGAGGTGTTTTTTAGGGCTCCGAACTTTCGTTCAGTTCTTGTGCCAATGATAGTGATCCACCGTGTTCTGGTGTAGATGACTGTGTGTCTAGGGATGATTCGTCTGTTTCCCTTCCGGGTGCCATTCCTTCTGGTGATGTGCCAGTGTCTGGCATCCCAGGTAACACTTCACTAGGCAGTATAGCAAGATGTAGATCATCGCAGTGAAGTATTCTTACAGTGCCTATCCAATCATAACAGGTATGTCTTATGACCGAGGTTCTGTGGAACAGTTTAGGGACCTCCTCAGCATGGCACTAGGCCTTTACAATAGCCCCGAGGCACCGCTGATAACAGGTACACTGGTACCTGCCCGCTCATCTGATGAAACATGGTTGGTCACCGGCATTATCTCCTGCGATTATGCGCTCTGTCGTCGTCGCACCCTCTCGTGGTCCTTGGTAAGTCGTTGAAGTCACTCTTCCGTCTCTTCTGCCAGGTGGGAGTGCTGTGAGTCACCCACTTGCCGGGCAATGGCAGATTGTGGCCCTGCACCATATTGGTGGGGGTCATTCCAGTGGCTGCATTCGCCCAGCGGTGGGTGCAGAACAGTGCATCAGCGACGTGTATATCAAATTGGGCGTGGTCTGCTCTGAGGCATATCTGCGAATTGGCCTTCAGGTCCTGGTTTCAGTTTTCTGTGGGATTCGCCTTTGGATGATAAACAAGCAATGTATAGTTCCCAATTCTTTGGCTATCGCACCATGCCTTCCATTATCTTGCCAGGAATTGACTGGCATTGTTCGAGAGGATGGACTGTGGATAGCCCCAGCACGGCAGAAACTCCCATGTCAGGATGTTGATGATCATGGTAGTTTGTACATTTCCGCACAGATATGTCTCTGTCAACCTCGTGAACAGAATCTTTGACTACATGGATGAAAAGTTTTCATCAGTGTCCATGGATACAGGCCCTATTACGTCCACAGCTATTGTAAAAAAATCCGAGGTGGGACTTGTTCTTCCCTGTCCCGTCTTCACGCTTATCGTGATTGACATCTCACACTCGCGCATGTATTCACGCACGTCATGAGCGGCGCCTAGCCAATGATGGTGCTGAAAGACGGCACTCGGGTTTGGCCTGTGCAAGAATGGCTGGCCAAATAGTGGTTGTGAAAGAACCTGAGTACTGTCTCCTGGTCCTCGGGTGTAACATATGTCTTCCACTCCACATTTTCCCCGGAGTATGGTTCAACCCCGTGCCATCTCGTATGTGCCAGGTCTCTTGAGGTCTAGCGACTGCCTGCTAGCATGGCTGGTTGGTTCTGGTGTAGTCCTCTGGGTTTCGAGCATGTGTCTGTGCACCTCTGTAGAGTTAGCGAGTGGGTCATCCTTGTATGTTGGTGGTAATTCGTGCACTGGTCGGGTCTTTGTCATTTTGTCAGTCCCGGCTGCCAGGGAGTAGCATATCCTCCCAGTCATCGCTGTCAACTAGCTTGCTGTGCTCATCAGGTTCACATGAGAAATCGGGCAACTGGTTTTCCATTCCAAGTCAGAGGATTGTAGGAACTATGCCCATTGGATTAGTTTGCCCTTTCACCTTACATAGGGTGCAGCCATGCCAGACACCTGTTGTCAGTGCATAGTGTGAAGCCTTTTCCTTCCAGGTGTGGGTGGTACTTCTTCGTCACCCACACGACCACCAGACACTATTGCTCGGTACTGTAATAACGATGCTCTGCCTGGCAAAACTTCGCGCTACAATAATAAATGACCTGGTGATACCCTTGGGAATACACATGAAACAATACTACTCCCACCCCGAGGGTGCTCCCATTTGTATGTAAATATAGGCATCAATCGATGTATACTCAGGCCGTGTGGCACAGGGTGAATGTGGTCTTAATCTGATTGTTCTGGGCTGCGGCATCTTACTTATAACAGTACTATGGGGAAAGCACGTCAGTCAGTGGTAAAATCATTTGTGATAATTCAGGGACAAAACATCGCAGCCAGTTGATAAGCCCTATGAATCTCTGCAGTTGTTTGCGGGTCCATTGCTCTTCAGTCTCTGCGATCTTGGGCAGGTGGTCGGGCTGGGGGCAGCTGCTTTCGGCACGCACTACATGTCCCAGGAATTCCACCTCCAGTGTTCCTAGATGATATTTTGATATTGAAGCCATGATATGGTGGATAGCTAATCGTTCTAAAACACGCGATAATTAGGTGATGTGGTCTTTCCACATCTCAGAGAATATAATTCAGTCGTCCATGGCAAACTGTCCCACATAGTCCTCCAGTACTCGAGTCATCATCTACTGAAAGGTGGTTGGGGTGCATTTTATGACGAAAGGCATTAATCGAAACTGAAATCTCTGCCTATCTGTCATGGTGAACACTATCTTCTCTTGGTCCTCACATCATATGGGCACCTGCCAATAGCCTGCCTTGAGGTCGAGTGTACTAAACCCTCTCGCCCGACCTAAACTTGCTATGGCAGCTTCGACACTGATCTGTGCGAGTGGAGAGCTGACTTTAATGGCATTCAATGGACGGAAGTCATGGCAGAAATGCAATGAGCTGTCTTTCTTTGGTACTAGCATGATACACGAGTTGTAAGGGCTGTTAGAAAGCTCAATGAAACAATCTCGCAGCATTTACGAGACCTGCTCCCATATGTCACGTTGCTTCTTTAAGCTATAGCCCCGAGGGGGCTCACAAACAGGTTAGTATTTGGTAGTCATAATCCTGTGCTCCACCACTGTGGTGCTTTGCAGTAAGTTGGTCATGACAAACACATCCTGCCGCTCGCACAGCACAAGGTCGACCGTGGCTAGGTACTGAGAAGGAAAATCGATATGGAACTGCTTTAATGTAAATCTCTCGCCAGACAGCTCGGGTGCGAGACTGGTGGCTTAGATAGAACAGTGCTCATGTGTTCCCACATGGATGCAGGCTGGTTTCATTTCCACCACCACATCGAGTTCTGCTAAACATAGGCTGACCTAACACAATGTACTCATGAAAATCCTCTACTACACGAGCTATTACTGTAAGCCCATGTAGACTTACCACCAGTTATGCAGAGCCCAGTGTCATGCCTTCTTGGGTGCTGGTGGCCAGGTGCAGCTCAGCCCGCTGTGGGTTGCAGTGTGCCAGGTGGTGTGATGTCTGGGTTCACAAACATGTGGCTGGCACCAGTGTCGATCAGCATTGCAGCAGGTCTGTCATTCACCTTCACCAGAACACAGAGCCGCCGATCATGAAGGCCGGACAGCTGTCCCATGGTTGGTGTTGGGCCATATGCAGCTCCCATTGCTGGATCAGTTGGTGCAGGAGGTGGGTTTCCTAACTCCGAACACCCTGTGGACCATTTCTCGATGGCGATACTGACAGTTGCTGGCATTGTGGTGGCTTCTGAGGGCAGTCACTATGTTAGTGGTAAGTTACAGCCGGACACTCTTGCTGATAATGTGGTGGTAGGTCCAAACTCCATTGTTTTGGGTCATTATGTCACTCTTGTGGTTGCTGGTTGGCCAGTACGTTAGGTTCATTCTCAATTGTGTGTTGTCGCCTAGGTGATGAGGGTAGTTCGCATGCCCCATCTGGTTGGTTCGCGACCAGGTGGGTCCTAGAAGAGGAAGGACTGTCAGGTCTCCTCGTACTCATAGATCCTCGTCTCCATAAATTTTGCAAGTTGCCTTTAGTGGCCATGGCTTTTAGCACGAATTCCTTCACCGAGGCCTGTCGGTAACAGTGCATAAATTGTTTTAGCTCACCACGGAGCAGCAGGGTCACCACAGGAAGAGCACTGTCAGTTCAATGTCAGGGAACAGCCGTAACTTATGTGAAATAAACTTTTCCACATGCTCGCCATCTTGCTGTGTCTCCCCGTAAAACTACAATGTACACTGCACCAAGGATTGTCCGGTGTAAAAAGGATGCGAACAAGCGCTCATGAATAGCAGAAACAATTATGTGATATCCAAGATGGCGGCCTCCAGCAGAACAGAAAAAACCAAGATGGTTGACATGTCATCATCCAAGATGGTGGCCTCCAGCAGACGAAAACAAAATGGCGGACATGATGTCAGAATTGAAAATAAGACTGCGAAATCAAATCTAAGATGGCGGACATATTAATAGAAATCAAGGAAAATTGCAACATTCTATAATCCAAGATGACGATTGTAACAAAAAGTGCAATGGTGACATCATACATATCCAAGATGGCGGGCGTAACTAAAATGCAGCATTAGTGAGTGGGGCACTCGATTTAAAGATGGTGGATCCAAGATGGCCACTGGGGTCAAAGATCAAAGTCATCCAAGATGTCGGTTCGGCGCCTTGCTCCTCAGCTGGAAGCCAGGTGCAGGAGCCCCTATTATTCACCACTATAAATAAACTGTCCAATAAACTAATTATTATTCAAATAAATATATAAAAAATACTAGAAAAAATTAATAAAGAAAACACACATACTAAACCATAACCTCCAAACTTTACTAAAACCCATTCTACAATTGAATCAGTCATTACTAAAAAGCCTCTCCTCCAAAAAGATAGTTTTGAGATAAACACAAAAAAAAAGTTTTGCGATGCCCAATTTTCCATAACCCACATGTTTGGTATTTTCGTGCGATATATAGGTGAATTTACATAGTTAAGTCAACATTACAGCATTTAAAGTAAGTAATGAAAATTTTGGGAATGGTTTAAAATGTGTGAAATAAGGACTGTTTAGAAGTGAATAAAAACAAAGTATATTTTAATTTTCATTGTTTCACTATGACTTGAATATTATACATTTTTGAAATAACACACACAAGTACTTATTTGTAGCAACAAAATAAAACATTTCCTACCAAATAATACCATCAGTAACCCTTGAAATATCAAAATAATTCACACATAATCTTTTACAGTATTATGGTATCAGTAACCCTAGTCAGATCACAATCATGTCACACATCTTCTACAGTTGCCGCCGTCCGGGTTCTCGTGTTCGAGACTGGACGTGTATCCTAGCGGGAAAACTGGTTCTGATTCTAATCGTGTTCCGGGGTTCCGGGAGGGCGCCAGGTTAGCTCAGCATCTAACCAAATTTGGGTTTCGTGGGTGTGTTGCCCCTGCGTGGCCCTCTAGGACCATCGGCGAAGTTCGTGGTTGGAGGGGTCCCTAGCTGGTATCACATCACAGGCCCTGTGCAGCATAATACACTGATTCCTAGCTGGGATAGGGAGTCTCAATACAATAACAAACACGAACTCGAGATTTGTACTGACGATGACACGTCGCGCACTGAGCGTGCGGAGTGGTCGTTTAATCAGCTGGACAATTACAGTCGCAATTACACTTACATTCAGTGTTGTTAAGTAACGAATTACAAGTAATCGGATTACTTGTAACGATTACTTTTCAAGTAATTTATACTTGTAACGAATTACATTTAAAAAATGTAATTCGTACTTGTAATCGGAATACATAACATTAATTGTAATCGATACATTAAGGTAATCGATACTTTATATTTACTTGCCGTTACTTTTAGGGCCGGTCTTACCATCCCTTGGCAAGGTCCGGGTAAAATTTATCTCCTTGGTAAATGACAAAATGTGTCTTACCACCTATGAGTAGGCGTACCCGGAAGATAAATAATTGTCGATTTTACCGGGAGGTTGAAGCTCTGGGTAAATCGCTACCCGGCAGATAACTATATAATCTGTGCGCCACATCGTGGCACGTTTATTGCAATGTGTTGAATTGTGTTAATTTGCCAAAACGTGGTGCATGTACTGTAATTTTCTTTCCTCGTTTATCTAATTGGCCGAAGCAGGGTTCGTCGATGTCGTCAATAATGTTGGTGAGATTTTTGGAGACGATGACGACGATGAAGAGATCATTGAAGTAATCAATGCTTTAGCAAGTGGTCCACGTATTTTTAGAGAAAGACCAGACCATTTGAACCAATGGAACGATAAAGAGTTTTCAGTGTGATTCAGGCTAAGTAAAGATACAGTTCTGCACTTGGAAGAGCTTGAACCACTGATTAGATCGCGAACAGACAGGCGATTGCTTTTACCAAAAAAAATGCATTTGTTTTTACATTACAAATGTATGCTTATGCTATATCTTCTGTAAAATTGAATGAAACTGATAGGTTTATAGGTTATATCGGACCATAACATGTGCATAATGTTTACATTGTCAACATCGCTTCAATAAAATATTCCTGCTTTTATTTTGTAAATTACATTCAGAATGTGCTTTATTTTGGCTGTTCTGAATTATCAAAGTGCCTTTTTGTATTCCTACCCCAGGGTCCTAACCTACATGTAAACAACAGTTCGTCATCTTGTTGCTTTTATTTCCCCCAGAAATCATGCAGTCTCGCCACTGAACAAACTGTTGCTGACACTGCGGTTTTATGCCCTGGGAACAATGCTATCCAGTGTTGGAGATTTTTAGGTGTCAGTAAAGCAACAGCTTCTAGAATAATTAAACAAGTGACATTTTGAATTGCTTCATTGAGACCTGCATATATTAGGATGCCATCGACTGAGCAAGAAATAAGAAATGCTCAGACAAATTTCTACGAAATGGCCCAGTTTCCAAAAGTAATTGGTGCTATTGATTGCACACATGTAAGACTTAAGTCCCCAGGTGGGTAATTTTTAAAAATCATGTTTCATCACTATAATAGGGCATAAGTTTGCATATACATGAGCTTTAGTTTTTTGCACGTTTTGCTGCCCCCCTATGTTGCACTTGGTAAACAGAAACTATGGTCACAGTGTGAATTACAGCTGTAGCCTTATTTGACAAGAATTGTTTTAAAGAGAAAGGAAATTCTAATTAAAACTACCATAACCTCTTCTCATTGACAAGTGTTTATTTATATTCCCAAATTACCAGGCGAATTTTCATCACAATGTAAATACACTAAGCCTTCGGTACTCTAATGTTTAGCAAGATAAAATAAAAATCTGAGGGCCAATCACAATCAACGTTTCTTCAATATCTCTGTCAAAAATATACCAACCTAACACATATCCTCGCTATCTACAGGGCAAGTTCCAGTTAGCTACACGGAGGTGTAAATGGGATGGTAAGACAGGACCATCGGGTAAAGGGTCCGGGTAGCTTATCCGCAGGGTAGCTACCTGGAAGTTTGCCCAGAGGATGGTAAGACCGGCCCTTATTCTCGGAACGTATAATGAATACAATTAAGAACAAGAAGATCATACACTTTTGTATTAGTAAAGTTTATAATTTTACGCTTGTAGTGCTACGATCGTATGCACAACATCTATGATCAAAGATGAAGAGCCATAGTGACTTGCAGTGTTTCCAACATTACCCTATCCTAAAATTTGCATTTTAAAAATTTAACACATCGCTGCCTTTGAGCGTCTTTTTAGTGTTGGTAAAGATGTTTTTGCCATCAAGAGAGGGAATCTATCTGATAAGAACTTTAAAATGCAATTGTTTTGTAAGGTCAATTCCACTACTTGTATGAAGTCTTTTGATGTTATTCAAGCAAGTTTGTCCACAAATATTATTCATTTAACTAACGATAATAAATTTAATAATTACATAATATCATTTTTTTAACAAAACATATATGTATGTATGTTTATTAATGTAACAAAGTGTAAAAAAATTGAATCGTAGGTCAGTTTTAAAATGGTAGCGGAAAGTTATTGTAATTGTAATTGTAATTTTACTGATTACTTCTATGTAAAGTAATTTTTACTTGTAATTAGTTACATTATTACCACAGTAATTGTAATTGAGCCCAATTACTTTTTCCGAGTACTTTTAACAACACTGCTTACATTACACTTGCACAGCATACAAGGAATTACCCTACAAAATTACACTTGGTTAAAAAGAGTGCTCTGACGCACTGTCACTAGTTTAAGCCCTCACGCCAGCCAAGGTTAAGAGGGAGGTTGATTGGAGACGGCCAATCCCGAAAATTGCTAATTTGGTGGCGCCCGTATTCACCTGTGTGAACCGTGGCCCACAGTTAAATTAGATGCAAAGTTTTACACGTAGCTGTCGTCGGTGCCTGTGCACTCGACATTGAATAACAGTTAATTGGTAGCGGGAGTCGGCCCATGCCGTAAGGTGAACTACCCCGTGTAATGTCTCGTGCGGCGGGGAGTTTAAAGTTAAGCGGCTGGGTTAGGCCCTACACCGTAAAAGAACCGGGGACGCACGGGGAGTTTACATAAACGAGGAAAATAGGTTTGGGTTGATGACTATAAATTCCAAAAGTACTGCTCAGTGTGGAACAAAGGATGATGGCTGCCCGTGGAACACATGTCCGCCCCGGTCCGCGAGTCGCTCGGTACTGGCGTTTGCCCATGGCGCGAGGGAAGGTCTCAGCGTTCTCTCACACCAAAGTTGCTAAAGTGCCGTTATTCGGAATTTATTTCAATAATAATAAGCTGAGAGCATCTCTAAATTCGTACATTGATTATTCTTAATTAATCTGATTGGCAGATGGACTTTAATAGTTAGGGTTAATTAATTTGTGTAAATTAAGTTTAAATGTTCAAGTCACACCAGAGACTATTCGTCGCTTGCTGACTGCTCCAGTGGCTAGCTATACATAAAAAACGGGGAGGTAATATTTACGTTAATACAACACTTTAATTAATTAAGGCTGAAGGCCGGAAAGGAGGCACTCACAAACTCATTATGGCAAGTTCACACGTGAGTGACTTGGGCACTCCTGCGTCGCACTTTCTTTGGGCGGATGTTTTAATAAATATTGAAGATACTATTAAATTATGTTTGATTGTTAATGAACTGGGGTCGAGGTGTTTAATTAATAAGACATGGCCCTTGGTTCTACCTTGGCATCGGAGGCTCGCCTGACTCAGGTGGGCCATGGCTAGGGGTGTGTTCCGTTAGCGGGGTCGGATACTGGCAGGTTCAGGTCGGGCTTTGGGTGGCCTTCGGCTGGACAATGTCACAGTATTGTCTACAGGCCAGTTTAGAATGTCTAAGAACAAAATAACTTTACTTGTAATACCATTAATTGTAAATGATTATTAATCTTACATCATTAGGTTGACGTCGTCTGGCCGACGACCACCCCAGAGCCCGACCTGCACCCGCCAGTATACGCTCCCGCTAACGGAACACACCCCTGGCCATGGCCCACCCGAGTCAGGCGAGCCGAACAGCAATTAAAGGCAAAACCGCGGAAACCTGAGTAGACAAGAGAAGAACCGTACCCATTCCTCCTGAAACATTAAATTAGGATTTTAGCGACAATAAAATCTCTTCCAGACACACCCGTTTGGAGTCTAGCGTAATGAGGTCACGCCTGGCGCGAGAGAGGCCGAGCCTCCCTCGGACGCCATGCCAGTTCGGCAGTTCAGCGCAGCTCATGGACCGGGGCAGACCTACGTCCCACGGAGAGGCAACATCCTTTGTCTACATTGAAAGTAACGTCCGGTAAATATAGTCACTAATTAACAAAACCCCCTTTATTACTTAACCTCTCCGTGAGTACCCGGTCCCTTTTTTCGGTCCAGGACCTAATCCGGCCGCATCAACTTAAGGACACCCCGCACCACACTTGGTCAACGGGGCTGCTCTTCAGCATACGGCACGGGCCGTCTCCCGCAACGTACAGAACTTTATTTAAGGTCACGCGCACGGCGCTGACCACAAGCCCGCAAGGGAACTTGGACAAACTTAATTGCGGTGCGTGTTTCACCACAGTGGGCACAACACCCGCGCCGAGACATTTGCATACGGGATTGGCCGTCTCCAATCGCCCGCCCCCTTAATTCAGTGTATTTTTGTATCCCGTATTTTGTATTGCTAACTTACGTTACCCGAGTAACGAGTGCCACGTAACCCGTACGCGCCCCCTTAATTCAGCGTATTTTGTGTCCCGCCTTTGTGTTACGAAATTACGTTACCTGCGTACCCAGTGAGACGTCTGAGACATAACAGCATCCGAGGCCACGTAACGCGGAACACAAACAATACGGCGCCACGGAATAACAAGTAACAACCCCCCGGGGACCTCTGTAGAGTGTTGTATTGTGTACGACTCGCTCCTCTGAATAAAAGGTACGACACCACCACCTCAACTCCATGTCTCTTATTTAAAATCATCTCACGCAACACCGCCGCCGGCCCTAGTGGGCCACGCAGGGGCACATACATCCACGACCCCAAATTCACGACTAGAAACGAGCTAGTCTGGCGCCCACCCGGACAACACAGATCAAGAACCGCCTTTTCCCACTAGGAGCCACACCGGGACTCGAGCCCGAGACCCCGGACGACGGCATTTGGCGCCCGCTGCGTGGGGCAGAAAATAACGTGAAAAAAAATTTTTTTTTTCCCCCTTCTGGACATTTTCGAAATAAATTCACCAACAGGCGACAGCGGAGACACGAAACGGCCATTTTGGACACAGGAAGGGTCGAAGGCCAGACAGACCGGCGCGACGAGGCGAGCGGACAAAGGACACTCCAACCACCCCCACCCCCGCACGTCATCACGGCGAGGCGAGCAACGGAGCGACGTCACCACCCCCACTCCGCGCGGACCATTTTCGCCTCCTCTTTGTGCGGCTGTCCGGGCACCTACCCCCACCTCGTCACCCCGCTTCACGCTCTCCGCTTCGGGCAATCATCCTGATACCCCCACTCCGCGCGGACCGTTTTCGCCTCCTCTTTGTGCGGCTGTCCGGGCACCTGCCCGCCGCCGATCTCAAACCCACGCGCTACAACACGCGCCCAGACTACAAACAGCCCGTCACAGATGGCGAACTTGAACGTACAACATACAGCTCAAATTGCAGGCACCACCTACAGACCTCGTGTGCACGCGTTGCCTATTACCAAGGGAAATAGACCTATTGACGGGATCACTGCCATGGTACAGGACATGCCAATGCGCGAACACCCGGGACAACGTCACCGAGCAGACCTGGGGCAAGCCCTGGAGCGAGACGTTACTCGGCGAGCCGCACACCCAATTACCGTGGTCATGGGCACCGCTTAAGACGGAGGCACAAGCTAACGTCACACTGGGAGGCATACTACCGACTATGGGCCTCACGAGTGCGCGGACCAATCCGGCACCCAAATACATCCCACCACCAAGCGCAATCACCGGACCAAACACGGGGATGCATACACGCAACCCGTGCTACACAGGGAAGTTAGCACTACCCGAGTTCAGCGGAATAGGGCACGAAGTACCCAGAGACTTCCTAACACACTGCGAGGTCAGACTGGCACGGTCCGGAATACCGACCGATGAGTGGTCGGGGTGAGCGAGCGAACAGCTGAAGGGGACCGCCCGCCAATGGTGAAACATCTGGGGACGCTTCGGCATGCCCTGGGAGGAGTTTGCCATGTCGTTCAACCGCCGATTTGACACGGAACACGCACTGGTCCAATGCACGACACAGTTCTATGGCGAACGCCAACGCGACGGCGAACCCGTCGAGCAGTTTCTGGCCAAGAAAATGCAACTGTTCAATCGAGTAGCACCAGGCGCCGCGCCAGCCACCGCGCTCGCAACCATTACCACCCTCCTACACAATGAACTGCAACCGTTCATGCGGTGTTACCGCGCAGAGGAAGTCGAGGATTACGTCCGACAAGCCATAGACACGGAACGGAACATCCGGGGACTGCGACACTACGACCCCCCGAACACCGACCGGGACCTGGCCAGACGCCCAATGTGTCAGAGAATAGCCAGCGTCCAGAACCGGGAAGCAGGGGGCCACCCACCCGACCGCCCGCGACGAGCCATCAAGGACGCACCACCACCTGGTAGGCCCGATGGGTCATCGACACATCAGGAACCCCCACTACCGCGATGCCAGTTGGGCTGCCCCGCAGGTACCCGCCACTGGCATGTCGACTGCCCACGCCGGCAAACACCACCCGTCACCAACACGTCGGGAAACGCCCACCCGGGGGCACGGCGGCAAAACCCGCGCCTCCGAGCAAACCGAGCCAACCCACACCCGCCGCGGAAATAGCCACACCGCAGCTAAACCAGCTAGTCCGTCCCCGCGACGGCCTACTCCGCATCCCCGTGGAAGTCAACGGGCGACCCACGGCGGCCCTGGTTGACACGGGCGCGAGCCACGTGTTCGTGGCCCCCCACCTGTTACCCCCCGGCGCGCTGCAGCCCCACCAAGCCGAGTTACGGTTAGCAACCAGCACGCAACCGGGAAGGACAGTGGGGCAAGCCGAACTCGAGGTACGCATTCGGGACGACGTCACCACGGTAACCGCCCTAGTGGTAGAGGACTTACACGAAGGGATAGTACTAGGCCAACCATGGTTAGCGAGACAAGATGCGGTGATCGAAATGAAACCCAGACGAGTTTACATTGGCACCCGCGAGCGGCTCACGGTGTACGCCATAGGCACTACCCCCGAGAGTCAGGGGGAGAAAGTAACCTTAGACCAGTTCCGCCACAACGTCCCCCACGAGTACCGAGCAGCAGTGGAACGCGTGTTGGCAGAAAGGCAGGACGTCTTCGCGGTAGCCGACCCACTGAAGCGCACCACCATCACCGAACACCACATCCCGACCACCCACGACAACCCAGTACACGAGGCCCCGAGAGGCTACGGGTTCCGGGAGCAGAGGGCCATCCGGGAGCAAGTGGCGGACATGCTTCGCGATGGGGTAGTCGAACCGTCCAACAGTCATTACAATGCTTGCGTCGTATTAGCCCCAAAGAAAGACGGTTCGCTACGCTTCTGCGTCGATTTTCGGCCGCTAAACGCGATCACGATTAGCTCACCCCCACCTCAAATCAGCGTCGACGCCGCCGTAGCCGGACTCGGCCGCGCGAAAGTCTTCAGTACGCTCGACCTGAAGGCTGGGTATTGGCAAGTGCCCATACGGGCGGAAGACAGGGGAAAAACCGCGTTCACGCTACCAGACGGGCGGAAGTTTCAATTTCGCGCCATGCCTTTTGGGCTAAAGTGCGCACCGGCCACTTTCCAGGGAATGATGACCCGAGTGTTGGAGGGGTACCTGGGCCAGTTTGCGATCTCGTACCTCGACGACGTGATCGTCTTCTCCGAGACGTGGGAGGACCACGCCAGACACCTGGCGCTGGTCCTAGAACGCTTGGCCACACACCATCTCACGGCCGCACACCACAAGTGTCATATCGGGACCCAGGAGGTCGAATTCCTGGGCCACCTAGTAAGCGCGGCTGGCAACCGACCCCAACCCGTTCACTTGCGCAAGATCGCTGAAGCGGCACCACCGCGGACGAGGAAGCAACTCCAACGGTTTATCGGCCTGGTGAACTGGCTCAGGGGGTACATCCCCGACTTCTCCCGTACCATCGCACCACTGACCGACCTCCTGTCACCACGGGCACGGTACCATTGGGGCGAACCCGCGCAACGCGCCTTTGAAGAAATAAAAGCCGCCTTCACTCGCTGTCACACCCTCACACGAGTAGACCCCGGACGCCGCCTCTACCTTCAGACCGACGCCAGCGCACTCGGTGTGGGCGCGGTGCTTTTCCACACGGACCCGAACGGGGTCCGCGAGGTCATCGACTACGCTAGCGCAAAGCTCGGACCGGCCGAACGCCGGTATCACAGCAATGAGCAAGAGTGCCTAGCCGTAGTCTGGGCCATGAAAAAGTACCGGCCCCACCTGGAGGGGAAGTGCTTCACACTGAGGACGGACAACAGCTGCCTCACCTGGCTGCGTACGATGCAGGGACGGAAAGGCAAACTCATACGATGGGCGCTATTCCTCCAGTCGTTCGACTTCGACGTCGAGCACGTTCCCGGCATGGAGAACCAGCTCCCCGACTTACTGTCGCGGGAACCCGACGACCGAACAGAGCTGACGGACGAGGACGACTGGGAGGAGATCCTACCCCCGGACACACCACACGGACACGCATCGCACGACTCGGCATGCGCGCGCATCACGGCCGACGCGGACGGGGACGAAGACCCACCCAACACCGTGGCCGACGTCCAGGACCGGGTACATCGAGCACAGGAAACGTCAATAGACGCGGCAAGACGCCGCCAGCAAGCGACCGCCGGACACGAGGCGTGGCGCGTGCAAGACGGCCTGATTCAGACTCACACACCCGGACACCAGGAAGACTGGAGGACCTACGTCCCGACGGAAGCCCGAGAAGCGGTCCTTCGGTTCTTCCACGACCACGACCTCGCTGGACACCCGGGGACCGATCAGACACGACGAGAAGTCACCCGGCACTACCACTGGCCCCGCGTCACGTACGACGTACGTACGTACGTGCGCGAATGCGAGGTCTGTCAGGCGAGGAAAGCGAGGCGGCGTGACGGCGAGGAGCAACAACGACCCAGGGAACCCACCACCGCCTTCCAAACGATAGCCTTAGACGTAATGGGCCCCTACCCCCGCACGCCGCGCGGCAAACGCTTCCTCCTCGTCGTGACGGACCTCTTCACGCGGTGGACAGAGGCGTATCCATGCGGGAACGTGCGCACACCTACCATCATCAGCCTGCTGACCAGGGAGTTCCTGTCACGTTGGGGATACCCTCAGTCGGTGTTAACGGACAACGCCAGTCAGTTCCTGGGGCGACATTGGAAGGGCTGGTGCGACGAACACCAGATCGAGCACCACACGACGCCCGCCTACCACCCGAGAGCGAACCCGACAGAGCGCCGGAACCAGGAACTGAAGGCACAGCTCCGGATCCGGCTGGGGGCGGACCACACGCAGTGGGACCTGCACGTGGCTGACGCCCTCTTCTGTGTACGACGCCGCACCAACGCCGCAACCGGCCGCACACCGGCCGAAATGATACAGGGCCACAACCTGCCCTTACCGGGAGAATGGGCCACACACGGCACTCCACACCCCGAAGAGACAACGGAGGAACGTGACCAACGACGGGTGACTCTGCACGACGAGGCAAGACGTAGGCAGGAGAGGTACGCCAACCGGATCACCCCAACCACAGATCATCCTCCACCCGCCGTACAGGTCGGCGATCAGGTGTTCGCGCGACTACACCCACTTTCAGCCGCACCCCGCAACTATTGCGCGGGACTGGCCCCGCGCTGGGGCGGGCCATACACGGTACGGCGACGACTAGGCAGGATGACGTACTTAGTCCGCACAGAGGGACGGCGCCTGAAGAAGGTGCACAGGGACGACATCCGGCTCACCGCCCTACCTGGGGAGAGGAACCCAGACGGAGACGCAGGACCCCCCACTCCGGACGAAAACGGACGCCGTACGCCGGAGAGCGACGTAGTCCAGGAAGAGGACGACTCGCCAGAAGCGACCCCCGCTAGGAGCCGACCCGAACCGCGCCCATACCGCACCCTGGTGTTCACGAACACCACGTCCAACAGGCCCCGCGACGAACCCGCGGACACGCCCGGGACATCACCCGCAGAGGCCGCGTCAGACGACGAGGCGAGGCCACAACCACGGCGGTGGCGGCGCCCGCCCACGTACCTTGACGATTACGCACTTAGCACGGCCACGGGGGACACCGGGGGCGACCCCGCCCACGACGTGCCAGACGAGCCGGAAGAGGTCCACGAGGACGCACCGGAGACGGCAGTGGTACCCTGGGAGGGGAGCGTGGTGTACGAGAGCCCCCCACCGCAATACTACCCACGGGGCGAGGACGAAGAGGCCGTGGAGATCGCCGAGCTGTCGCACAGCATAGGTCAATCCGATGCATGCAACGACGACGGGCCAACGCCGATCGTCACGCAACCCGGAGAGACCGACCCGGAGATCGCCGCCTCAGCATCAGCCGCCATACCCGAACGGGAACGGACCCCGTACCAGTCCACGAACTGTCAACCGCCGCCGAAGGAGGACCTCCGCGGACCGGGACTTCGACTGGGGACAAGCGAACCCGCCAGCGAGCCCGCGGAACGACCCCGACGGGCCCACAGACCTCCAGTTCGCCTGGCCGACTACGACCTGGGAACAGGGCGCAGAGCCTGTCAGCCGCAAGGCCACCTCGACGAGTCGACCCCCGGATGTTCGGCGTGGGACGACCCGGGACAGGTGCTCGGGCCCTATCAACTGCGGCCACCGCGAGCACCACCCGGGTGGAGCTGTTGCCGGAGCTAGGAGGCGCCACGACGCCGCCCCCGGCACGCCTGCCACGACGGCAACCGGGGCGGCGCGCACGCTGGCCCAGTCGGCCACGATCACCAGGTCCAGTGCGCTGACCCTATCAGCCGCTGACCCCGCCCAGGCGCCGCGACGCCGCCCCCGGCACGCCTGCCACGACAGCAACCGGGGCGGCGCGCACGTTGGCCCAGTCGGCCACGTTCACCAGGTCCAGTGCGCTGACCCTATCAGCCGCTGACCCCACACCGGCGCCACGACGCCGCCCCCGGCACGCCTGCCACGATGGCAACCGGGGCGGCACGCACGTTGGCCCAGTCGGCCACGATCACTAGGTCCAGTGCGCTGACCCTATCAGCCGCTGACCCCGCCCAGGCGCCACGACGCCGCCCCCGGCACGCCTGCCACGACGGCAACCGGGGCGGCGCGCACGCTGGCCCAGTCGGCCACGATCACCAGGTCCAGTGCGCTGACCCTATCAGCCGCTGACCCCGCCCAGGCGCCGCGACGCCGCCCCCGGCACGCCTGCCACGACGGCAACCGGGGCGGCGCGCACGCTAGCCCAGTCGGCCACAATCACCAGGTCCAGTGTGCTGACCCTATCAGCCGCTGACCCCGCCCAGGCGCCACGACGCCGCCCCCGGCACGCCTGCCACGACGGCAACCAGGGCGGCGCGCACGTTGGCCCAGTCGGCCACGTTCACTAGGTCCAGTGCGCTGACCCTATCAGCCGCTGACCCCGCCCAGGCGCCACGACGCCTCCCCCGGCACGCCTGCCACGACGGCAACCGGGGCGGCGCGCACGCTGGCCCAGTCGGCCACAATCACCAGGTCCAGTGTGCTGACCCTATCGGCCGCTGACCCCGCCCAGGCGCCGCGATGCCGCCCCCGGCACGCCTGCCACGACGGCAACCGGGGCGGCACGCACGCTGGCCCAGTCTGCCACGATCACCAGGTCCAGTGCGCTGACCCTATCAGCCGCTGACCCCGCCCAGGCGCCGCGACGCCGCCCCCGGCACGCCTGCCACGACGGCAACCGGGGCGGCGCGCACGCTGGCCCAGTCGGCCACGATCACCAGGTCCAGTGCGCTGACCCTATCAGCCGCTGACCCCGCCCAGGCGCCGCGACGCCGCCCCCGGCACGCCTGCCACAACGGCAACCGGGGCGGCGCGCACGTAGGCCCAGTCGGCCACGTTCACCAGGTCCAGTGTGCTGACCCTATCAGCCGCTGACCCCGCCCAGGCGCCACGACGCCGCCCCCGGCACGTCTGCCACGACGGCAACCGGGGCGGCGCGCATGTTGGCCCAGTCGGCCACGATCACCAGGTCCAGTGCGCTGACCCTATCAGCCGCAGACCCCACACAGGCGCTGCGACGCCGCACCCGGCACGCCTGCCACGACGGCAACCGGGGCGGCGCGCACGCTGACCCAGTCGGCTACGATCACCAGGTCCAGTACGCGGAGCCAACCAGAGCTGCTGAGCCGCGAACCACGCCGGGATGGAGCGGCCGGAGCTAGGGGTGTCCCCATGTTAGCGGGACCATAAGTGGCGCAAGGTCGGGCTTCACAGGGGGGGGGCGTTTGACGTCGTCTGGCCGACGACCACCCCAGAGCCCGACCTGCACCCGCCAGTATACGCTCCCGCTAACGGAACACACCCCTGGCCATGGCCCACCCGAGTCAGGCGAGCCGAACAGCAATTAAAGGCAAAACCGCGGAAACCTGAGTAGACAAGAGAAGAACCGTACCCATTCCTCCTGAAACATTAAATTAGGATTTTAGCGACAATAAAATCTCTTCCAGACACACCCGTTTGGAGTCTAGCGTAATGAGGTCACGCCTGGCGCGAGAGAGGCCGAGCCTCCCTCGGACGCCATGCCAGTTCGGCAGTTCAGCGCAGCTCATGGACCGGGGCGGACCTACGTCCCACGGAGAGGCAACATCCTTTGTCTACATTGAAAGTAACGTCCGGTAAATATAGTCACTAATTAACAAAACCCCCTTTATTACTTAACCTCTCCGTGAGTACCCGGTCCCTTTTTTCGGTCCAGGACCTAATCCGGCCGCATCAACTTAAGGACACCCCGCACCACACTTGGTCAACGGGGCTGCTCTTCAGCATACGGCACGGGCCGTCTCCCGCAACGTACAGAACTTTATTTAAGGTCACGCGCACGGCGCTGACCACAAGCCCGAAAGGGAACTTCGACAAACTTAATTGCGGTGCGTGTTTCACCACAGTGGGCACAACACCCACGCCGAGACATTTGCATACGGGATTGGCCGTCTCCAATCGCCCGCCCCCTTAATTCAGTGTATTTTTGTATCCCGTATTTTGTATTGCTAACTTACGTTACCCGAGTAACGAGTGCCACGTAACCTGTACGCGCCCCCTTAATTCAGCGTATTTTGTGTCCCGCCTTTGTGTTACGAAATTACGTTACCTGCGTACCCAGTGAGACGTCTGAGACATAACAGCATCCGAGGCCACGTAACGCGGAACACAAACAATACGGCGCCACGGAATAACAAGTAACAACCCCCCGGGGACCTCTGTAGAGTGTTGTATTGTGTACGACTCGCTCCTCTGAATAAAAGGTACGACACCACCACCTCAACTCCACGTCTCTTATTTAAAATCATCTCACGCAACACCGCCGCCCTGCCCTAGTGGGCCACGCAGGGGCACATACATCCACGACCCCAAATTCACGACTAGAAACGAGCTAGTCTGGCGCCCACCCGGACAACACAGATCAAGAACTGCCTTTTCCCACTAGGAGCCACACCGGGACTCGAGCCCGAGACCCTGGACGACGGCAAGGTAGGTACTTAAAAATAGCAAACTACATTAAAAATAGCATCAGTAACCCTAGTCACATCAAAAACATTTCACAGATCATCTTCTACAGTATTATGGACAGGCCAGTTCAGAATGTCTTTGTAGAATCCCAAGTGCTCATCTCCTACATATTTCACCACTTTTTGTATATCTTCTACCTTCATGTTGTTTATTGGAACTTTTCCTTGTCGATATGCCACATTCTGAGGCATATTGATAAAACTCACACCAGGCAAACCTATATCAAAAGTATGGCGTATTAGGCCATCTATGTATACAGATGTAACAACAATGTGCTTATACGCAGCTTTGTACACAAATTCTGCATAACTAGCAGGTACAAATGAAACCTTGAAATGATGAGGTACACCTCTTCCAAGTGATTTAAGAGATAGCCCACCATTTTTGTAGAATTCGGGCCACCATTGATTAAAATCTAGCACCTCTTCTGTGTTGATCATGTGAACTGTGAATAGCTGTTGGTTTGTGGAATTAACAATGCATTCAACATATTCCATTGGAGTGTAGATTCTGTCTCTCTTACGAATCACACATTTCATTATGCCAAAGTCCCTGTCACAAGGCAAATAGGAGTCTCCACGAACAGGCAATCTGTGAACAATTTCTTCAAATCGTCCAGTATATTTTAGTGTGTTTAGAAATCGTACCATGGAATGGTTTCTATTCTGTCCTGCGCATGCATCTGAATAAAGATGCAACACTTTAATATCTGCTGGTACGTACTCCTTGATGTAGTGGTTAAGAAAAGAGCACACCTCGTTCGCACCATTTTTAGCTTGGCCTTCATGGTACTGACGACAGTCGTCGTACCCTCCCAGATGCAGAGGCCGTACCTGTCCACCGACGTGGTCCTAAGGGAGTTTTGTCCCCCCAGTGCACTGTCTGTGAAGTGCTACGGTCAGGGGTGCGCCCTAGCATGTCAGTGGGCTTCTTTTGTGTTTTAAATAATTATGCTTATTACGTATTTTTAAATAGTCACGAGCCTCAACAATTGTGTATATTTTGTAACATACCAAAACTCTCACGTCTGAAACACTGTGTAAATACTTCACTTGTCATGTAATCGTAACTAATTAATTCATGTGTAAATTCGCTTTTTAATTAATTACTCGCTAAGTTGTGTTAATAATTCTGTAATTTTTCTCAAGTGCTTATGCCGTGCTAGTAATGTAATCGCAGCCTGGCGCGTCGCGCGGCGGGCCTCTCCCACACCGGCCGATTTCCCCTCCCCTCCTCTGCGGCCCACGGGCCTCGGTCCGCTGGCGGGCGGGAGAGCGCAGTGGTGTTCTGGGCGCGATAGAGAGCAGACGTGCACGCCGCTCCGCGCTGCTCGTGGGGCGCGTTTTATCATCTCGCAGTCCGCCGACAGTGAAACATCACGGGTCGTCTCTGCAGCTGAGCTGCCGTATTGAGTTTTACGAGTTTTTCCGGAACGTCACCAGCCGAACGTCATAGGCCGTGTACACGCATCTACGGACCGCCGAACTTCTCAGTCAGTACGAATCTCTTACGTGACGGACCGCGCACGCGCTGTGCATCATTACAGAACAATCGTAACCGGAACCATAGTTACGGGATTACCTTCCCTGTTTGTGTCGGGACGTATTCTAAAGACGAGACTTATTTCCGGGCGTCCGGGTCGCGGCGGGGAGGGCGCTCATTCTGTGACGTGCCCGCCAGGCTGCGGCAGGTTCTCTATGCGAAAATAAAAGGGGCTCGTGGAAACGAACATCACCGAGTTATCCTTGGAGCTGCCTACCATTCCTCCTTCCCACCTAAATTCCCTCCAGGTCCCGTAATTTCCAGTCCCGGCCACGTTGGCCTGAACTCACTCCTCACCGACGAGAGCTACACGGGCAAAACAGGACAATTACACTAACAGGAAATCAGGGACCTAAAGCAGAGGGAAGTCAGTACATGTACAACACTGCTCTTTTAGTCTTAATGTCATGAATACAGAACACGTTGAGGCGTTTGATACGCCTCCGTTACCTTTTGGTTTAAATTAATTTGTAATTTTAACATCTTTTAATTGATTTAGTTTACATTGTTTGTTTCAATGCTTAATTATGGATATTTTTCTTGGTCTTACCTAAAACACGCCCTGGAATGTGGTTCAACAAAACGGACACTAGCGCTCTGCTGTTTTGTGTTGCTACGAGTGCTCACCGCGCGGCGCGCTGAGCGGTCTGACATCACGAGAGGTGTGATCGAGCCCGCGACAGCGGCCGGCGAGGCAGACGGAGCGAGCGACTGATCGCGCGCACATCGACTTGCGGAAGCAAGTGTTTTGGCTGCAGCCATGGGGAGACGTACCGCATTCACCAACGCCACGAGGAGAGGCCAGTCCGGGTGGCCCTTGACGATACTGCATGCAAAAACGTAAGCCTCGACGCACCTTTCTATTATCAACCGAACATTGTGTTGAGCTTTTGGTGGAACAAAACAGAGCGGCATAAGTGGTTATGAACTGCGATGTTATTAGGCACGTTTATTGACAACTCACCGAACTAAACTTTTGCGTTTCATTTGGGGCTGTACGAACAAACTGGATTTACTCGAAGTGAGATTTAAACTCTTTTATGGTGTGGTGCTGGTATTCTGCACTGACTATTGCGTCACAATTTGGACCAATTTGACGAGGTTAAATCTATAAAGGGGGTCGTGTGGAACACATTAAAGACAACTACGTGATCAACGATGACTTTTTCAGAACTATTAGTACGAATGTATATTTGTTAAATGTTTGCAAATTTAAGCATAAATTGTATCAGTATTATTATTATTATTGTATTTTGTTTTAATGTAAGGTCGCGATCTTCAGTTAGTGTAAACTTGTATGTAGTAACAGTACCCAACCTATGCCATGGTGCAAACGCAGAGAGATTAAACATGAGCCAGGCAGTGATGCATTATATTATTTTTTACGTCGTCCTGTCCTGCTTAGGGAGTCTAGTGTTCGCTGCCTTTACACTTTGTGCGCGACTGCGTTATTTGACTCTAAATTCGAGCGCCGCAAGTAAGGCCTCAAAGTTAACCCACAGTTGCAGTAGATAAAATATGTATTCAACCGTTATATGGGACAGTGGAAGCTTCTGCATATAATCAAAGCAAAGTCCATGCAATTCATCACGTTCATGGCATAACTTCTCTGTTTGTTTCATTACAATATGAAATTTTGAAGCACGGCGTTGATTCACTTGTAACTCTGCCTTTGCAACCCTTTTAGCAACATCATTTCATTTGGGGCTCTTTATTTTAACCATGAGTTCCTCTCAAACACTGCAAGTTTCTATCTGTAGACTACAAAACAACAGGTTGAAGTTTTCATTGAAAATTTTTAGGTAGAACTGGTATTTAGTTTTTGAATCGGGATGTTTCTCTTTATATAAGTCATAAATGATTTTAACAGTCAAAGCTGTTTCAAATAAGAATAATCACGTGATGCATAGTGACTTTGCTTTACAGGAAATTATGAAATGTGATTGTGAATATTTTGTCGCTCTTCTGTAGCAACACATTTTTTAATGTTGGCCTCTTCGATCATGTGGAGATTTACCTTCGATTAGTAAATGCTTAAGTCTGCGAACCCTTTTCTCTCCGATACCATGCATACTAACGAAGGCCTTTCTACACTATTTCACTTTCAGACTGTCAGTTAAGATATTAAACTTAAACGAACTTATGTGACATGAGTGTGTAACTTCAGGATGATTCGGGCGTCGACATTTTATAGGAATCGGCATGACAAAACCTTGTAGGTAAAAGTCTTGTTCATCTTTAGTATTGAATGATGAAAAGTGAGAAAGAATTATCATCTGATGATCTGGCAACACTCTGATGAAACATTTTGACGCGAACCCCGCTACCTCTATGTGAATTTAAATGACTGAAATATTGTTCGGAATCTCAGGGTAGGTTCGGCCTTGTGGCTATAGGCAGTGGTTCGACACAGTAGGGCCCCCCGAGCTGTTTTGGCCACTCGGGACGCCTGAATAGAACAAGAAAATACCGGCTGATTTCTGATTAATTTATTCCGGCACAGCCCTATACATAGTGCTGCCCGTCCTGGCCGTAACGGTTGTCCCGAATCGAATCGTCACACGCGCGACCACTCACTCAGTGGCGGCTAACGATTTTACTACCCGGTAAGACAATTCACTTGGGACACAATGCGGTGATTACAAAAACAAACCCTAACATAAAACATTAGAATCTTGAACAAGATTACACTTCACAACTATAATTACGTAGTACACTGGGGTAAGATAACGTAGGCCCGTAACTCCGGCGACGCTACCTGAATCTTACGACTGTCCCAGAAATTGACACGTTAGTAAGATTGTTTGTTACGTGTTGCCTACTGGCTGCCCCGTGCGGGCTGAAACTAATTAGCCAATTGGCTAGGATATTGCGTGAAGCGCCGACATACCATCTCGTAGTTCGCACATAGTACTTACGTATCACATCGAACGCTCGTCTTGGAGCACTGAATAATTAGGTTACATACCACTCGGTAAGTCGAGGCCGACCACGGAACTGAAAGAAAAGGTTTACAGAATTATACAATTATTGAAAACTACATATCGGTGAAAAATAAGAAATGCTGGTCTCGTGTCGCGCGGAGGCTGCCGGCTCCGGAAGGATACTACCGCTATCACCGTGCGCGACGCCCCTCCCCCGCCAGCCTTCCCACGGAAACGTGTGATTTTCGCGGGAAACTGAACCGTCCAGGTTCGAGACAAGGCGCATGGTGAAACATAATTTTGGAGAAAATAAAGTGTTAAATGCTGAAAATAATGTCTAATAATATCCTGTGGAAAAAATACATAAACATTTGTTGTAGTTCAGCGGAGGGATATGCCACACCCGGCGGGATCCTTCCGCCGACGTAGCACTTATTACCTGGCAATCGCCCCGTTGCACTTTCTACACTCCAGTGCGCGCACGAGCACGTTCGGTGCACACGCCTGCATGAGACGTTGATGAGGCATAGCTGTCTATGCGACATAGAGGAGCATTGGCGGTCGGCGTCTAATGCCCCCCCTTCTCTGAGACCGCTATGTGCATTGTCGTTCGTCGCACTGCGAGCCCTACAATGAGCGGTGGAGTTGTGGTGTTTTGTGAGGTAATGATTCTGACCGGAATGCTTTTCCCACTCGATGAATGGCAAGGGGGGACGCCCTGACCCATGTCCGTTATCCTCCTGGAAAGGGGCGGCTACTACGTGCAATCCCCCTAGCACAACCTGGTGACATGTAGGTGGAGGGGTCAGTGGGGTTGGGGTGTGGTGTGGTGGTGGAATGGACTACGCGGATGGGTGGGATGATATGGGTCCGGCCACGTGTGTTGGAGCCACTGGAACGCCCCCTACAGGCAGCGCCCGGGTGGAGTAGCTCGACGGGGACCTGGACCACTCGTACTCCGCCAGGTAGGCCGGGGGTCGGCGGGTCCTCTGTGGTCATGTGGCGGGGACTGTGTTGGTGTGTGACTCTAATGGGCAAAGTGGGGTAGGCTCACTCGTGTCCAGTTGGGTGGTCGGGAAACTCATCTCCTCTGCGGGGATTGGGGTGAACTCTACCGGCTCGCTGTCATCCGCGCAGCACACCCTGACTGGGGCCCGATATCTGCCTCCTGTCCAGTTCCTCCTCCCCATCCTCGGGCTCGTACACTGACTCCAGGAACGTTGTATCCGCCAAGCTCAGGTCCAGTGGCCACAGTGGCTAGTCGTCCTCCTCCTCCTCAGAGACCTCTTCCCCCTCCTCATCAGGGAACCAAATTATCGGACCCCCTACCTCTGCTGGGACATGCGGAACTGTGACCAGTTGCACCGGGGAACTTAACGGGGTTTCCCGGATGTCGGGTTCGGTGCGTTCGGGTGTCTGATCGTTGTTACCCCCGTCTGGGCCGCATGTGCGTATGTCCCCCCGGGTGGTGGGTTCAGGTCCTGCTCCTTCCCGCGGTGTCCCTGTGGTATCATGGGTGTGGGGGGCGAGGAAGAAGGGGCTGTTGGGTCAACTCTAGCTCCATGCGCGACTACGCACAGGTCGTCCCGATGTACTTTAGCGGGTCGCCCCCTTGGCGTCCGGACCGCATAAGACCAGGGACCTGTCCTCCACAGGACCTCCCGCGGCTCCGACCATCGGGGGGCTAGCCCCGCACAAAAATTTCGTGCCCCGGATGACAAATGGTGCTGCCTGATGTACACCAGCTGACCTGGCTGTATCGGTGGTGGGGGGTGGCTACTCAGGGGTGTGCGGGCCTGTTTTTGTCTGTTTGAAGCACCTCTGAAACTCTTTAAATTTGATATCCTTTAGTGCCTTTTGCGAAGCTGTTTTTACTGCCTTCAAACTATCAAAATGCTTTAATTTTAGATTTTTCTTCAATCTCGGGAAAGACAAAAAGTTACACAGGGCTATGTCTGGGGAATACAGAGTGTGAGGAATGAAGAACTACCCCTAAGAGGCCAAATAATGATTCACTCATTATGATGTGTGTGCAGGGGTGTTGTCGTGATGAAGGAACCAGTCACCTGATCACCAAGTTCCAGGCGTTTCCTCTGTACATCCTATCGTAAATTACTTAAAGCCGCCCAATAAAAATGTGGGTTAAAAGTCTGGCCAGGGGGCACATATTCCTGGGGCACAATTCGACGAATATCAATAAAGACAATGATCTGACGCCGACCGCCAATGCTCCTCTATGTCGCATAGACCGCTATGCCTCATCAACGTCTCACGAAGGCGTGTGTACCGAACGCGGAGTGTAGAAAGTGCAACGGGGTGAACGCCAGGTAACAAGTGCTACGTCGGCAGAAGGATCCGGCCGGGTGTGGCATATCCCTCCGCCGAACTACAATAAATGTAAAGTTTGTTATTTTTTCCACAGGATATTATTAGGCATTATTTTCATTATTTAATACTTTATTTTCTCCAAAATTATGTTTCACCGTGCGCCTTGTCCCGAACCTGGCCGGTTCAGTTTCCCGCGAAAATCACACATTTCGGCGGGAGGGCAGCAGGGGAGGAGGGGCGCGCGCAGTGAGAGCGGCAGTATCCTCCTGGAGCTGATAGAGGCTGGCAGCCTCCGCGCAACACGGGACCAGCAAATTTTACTTTCACTGATATGTAGTTTCAATTGTTCTAATTTTTCGCAAACCTTTTTCTGTCAGTTCCGTGGTCGGCCTCAACTTACCGTGTGGTATTTAACTTAATTATTCAGTGCTCCAAGACGAGCGTTCGTTGTGCTACGTAAGTACTGTGTGTGAACTAAGAGATGTTACTTCGGCGCTTCACACAATAATCTAGCACACCGGTTAACTAGTTTCAGCCCACACGGGTCAGCCAGCAGGGAACACGTACATTCAAACATACTAACGAGTCAATTTCTGGGACAGTCGTAAGATTCAGGTAGCGTCGCCGTAGTTACGGGCCTACGTGTTCTTAGCCCAGTGTATTACGTAATTTGTAGTTGTGCAGTGTAATTTTTAATCAGGATTATAGTATGTCATGTTAGGGTTTGTTTTATAATCACAGCATCGTGTCCAAGTGTATGACCTTACCGGGGAATAAAATCGTGAGCCGCCACTGAGAAAGTGGTCGCGCGTGTGACAATTCAATTCGGGACAACCGTTACGACCAGGACGGGCATCACTATGTATAGGACTGTGCCGTAATAATTTAACCAGACATCAGTTGGTCTTTTCTTGTTATTTTCAGGCATCCCGAGTGGCCTAAACAGCTCGGGGGACCCTACTGTGTCGAACCACTACCTCTAGCCACAAGGCTGAACCTACCCTGAGATTTCTAACAATACTAAAATTACATAACTTTTAATAGAGGTAGCGGGGACGGCGTCAGATCATCATCTTAACATTCGACCTCAATTTCACTTGTTTTACTTTTTTTGGTATGTGGAAGTTGGGAGATTTCCACTGGTTTGGCACTTTTTTTTAATTTCTATGGGTAATATCGATAACACTAACTCTCATCACCTTTAATGATTTTGGTCAAAAAGTTTGGATCACTTTCAATATATTTTTTCAAGTCTTGGCTGAAATGAAATAGTTTTGTTTGTGTTTGAGAAGGCGAGAAACAAATTGAGCGAATTTGCAAATCCTGAGCCAAAATACGCTGACACAATCTCCAACTCACTCCTGTCTTCTGAAATTTCGTCGATTGTGAAACAGCAATCCTATCTGATGTTTTGGTGGATTTTTTCAACATTTTTATCGTTTCGAGATGTTGAAGGGCGCCCAGAATGAGCATGATCTTCAACACTCATCTCACCACTTTTATAGCACCCAAACCAAAACACTCGAAAACTTGTTTGCGGCTCATAGCTTCCTCCTTGAAAGCCTGTTGAAGGATTTGGTAAGCTTCCTTTGCCAATTTTTCAAGCAGGAAACAACATTTCAAACACACTCTTTGATCTTTTAAATTTGCAATAACGACTTCGCAGTAGGAGCATCAGAACAGTAAGTGAAAAAACAATACTATGATCAAATGTTAACCTACAAACTGATGCCATATGGACAGCCGTTTAGTGACGGTATTTACTAACCCCATCTAGAAGGAGAACTCTGCTATGTCTACGAATGGCAGCGCTCTCTATGTTCATTTTTTTTGTGTTTCCCTCGTATTTTTAGATCGAAGCTCGAACCTATAATTTACTCCAAACACATTTCTTGCCTATTGTGAAAAGTTTCACTTACTCGCCAGTTTCTCGTCCACTTGCCACTCGACTACTGCCATAGTACAAATCAGCCTTTTCATTCATTTAGTATTTTCATCATGGAGTGGCTAGTAATTAATGATTACCTTCCCACTGGTTTGTTTATTCTTTTTTTTCCCTTAATCTAACTATAAACTAAGTTTATGTGGGAGGGGTCTTGGCTAGGGAGAGACTCTAAGTGAATCTCAGGCCGAAGCCTATATGCTCTAATCATGCAGGTTTTAAGCCATGCAGGATAGGTAGCATGCATCATGTGATAGGAGGGGATTGGCCAGCCATGGCAGCATTCGGCGCCATGACTAACTCCTCTCACTGACTATTGTAGACTAAAACTAGATAAGTTGGGCCCAGGTAAAACCTGCATAGACACTGGGAAAACCATGGGCACTTTCATGCGAGATGCAAAAATCATGCATTATTATCAGGCAGGTGGGTTACTGGAAACAGAGGGGTGGATCCGGATGAAGACAGAGTAGAAATAAATTACTAAGCAATGGACGGGAACTTGGACATTTCTGTCCGCATTAGTGTTGGGAGTTGCTGGTTTGTTTTTCCTTAGCTCATTGTTTCATCGTATTGGTTAGACGCCCCAAAAAGTGGCTGATGTGAAGTGTTTACATTGTGGAAATAGTTTTAATTTTTATTTTGAAAGTGACTTTTCAAGGATGCAGATTCGAATTAATTGATGTCAAGTACATTTTTCTGCAATGTTTAGGGTAAAACAATAAGGCGATTGTGAGATTAAAATGTAATTTCTACTATGTCACAAAATGCCATCTACTACAATTTCTAACTTCATGTATTCTTTAAAGAAAAATTACAAAAAATTTAATTGATATATTTCAGCTTTAAAAATTATTTTATTTAAATTTAATCTGACATCGTCCCGACCATGGCCTCTAAGCCCGTGCTCCGCACCGCTAGTACCAGATCCCATTTTCGGAGCGCACCCCTAGCCCAGTGGGAATGAGTCAAGTGAGCGTCTCGGGCGTGACCCCACTAGACTCAAATAAACTTCAGGGCACAAAACCCTGGGGGCTCGACCCCATAAAACAATTAAGGAACAAGACATTAGGACACAATTATTAATTTACAGGCATTAAACAAGTGCATCGTAGCTACTCCGTTCGAGCACTGCAAGCACGGAGTAGACAACGAACCTCATTACCAGTCACCGTGGCCACTGGCCTTAATTAAAGTGCCTGTGACAATGATCGAGTCAGATTAGGAAAAATCCAACTAAAACAGTTCACAGTGAGACAATATGTTAATAAATTTATAGTCGCCAACTTGATGCCACAATTCAAATAATAAAATACTATAAAACAGTTGTTAAGCCTTAAGCATACACTTACCAGGTGCTACCTTTCAATTGAGTACCTGGAACATGTTTTTAGCTTAAAATAGAGCAAATTAATTTGATATAAGTTTTTGGTGCCGACTCACAAAGGAGGTGAAAGTTTCCCTCCCTTGAGAGGCGGCCACGTTCGGCAGTCTCCAACCACTCCACGCCGGTTCAAGACGTGTTTCCGTGAGTAGCCTTCAATTTTGTTCCACTGATCGTTCACTCTGTACTTGATTTAATAACCAAACCTTTTTATTCATTGGTGCTCATGTAGACTCGGCGTGTATTTCGCGGACCAGGTCTTATCTCGACTGTTTCCTTGGTGATTCCGCACCGTGTCGCCGACCACGCAATTTATGGCACTGGCCGACTCCAGCCAACTCGTTTTCACGTCCCCGCGAGACTGCCACGGCAAATTCACAGTTTTATGTTGTGTCGTGTTTTGTTTTGTAATCAGCGTGTGTTAGTGTAATAGTACAACGGCTGAGACGCCGCATAGCGCATTATCCTAGCTTTTGTAATGGTTCTGCCACCGCGTAGTGTATGTGTAGGGAGTACAGCGTACCCATGCGTACCACCGGAGAAGTCAGTGGATTAAGGCCAGTTTAATATAAACTGTGTCATCTACGATTATTCCGCACCATACTGTCCTCCACAAGGCCGAGCGGCCTCACAGCCAAGAAGGGAGTCTCAGGGTAGATTCCCAACCGCGTACCTGGTGGGGCACGCGGGGGCAAAGTACCTGAGACCCATCACCAACGGCCTAGTAGGTATCCCACTAGCCCCCCCCCCCCCCCCCCCCCTCTACGGACAACCACAGCACCGCGACGCCCGTAGCGCCCGTCAGGTACTTCTCGGGCCTTCCACAGAGGCCGGGTGACGGAAAATCTTAACATATTTAGAGTGTTTTGTGAGTATAAGTTTGGAGATTATATTTGAATATTATTTATGTATAGGTATTTTAAAAAATATATATTAAAATAACTAATATGAAAAATCTTGTAAAATGCAACATTTCCGTTAACTGTTTTTTTTAATGATATTGTTCTAAATGTAATGCAAGTTTACAACGGGGGGATTGTTAGAACTAAATCGAATACATGTTAAAATTTTTGTCTATAATAATAAATTTTGAATGTGGCAGCAATGAACAAAAGCAGAACACAAACTCGGATAGTAAACCGTTTTGATATGTGTTGTTTTTGCTGGAGCACAACAAAAACCTTTAAAAATTATGTTGCATATTCCTGTAGATTGTGACCAACGAGCATTATTGTGACTAGCCGGTAAAATAATGGAGATGTTTAAAGTAATGGGAAAGATAGGTGAAGGAGCACATGGGTTGGTGCTGCGGGGCCGCCACATCGTCTCCGGTCACGATGTAGCCTTGAAGAAAGTTACTTTCAAGAAGTTTGAAGATGGCATCCCAAACAGCGTATTAAGGGAAATCAAAGCTCTTCGTGAACTTGACTCAGACTATGTGAGATATTTAATATGTTGGCTATTTAAGCACAGTTGCACACGCCGTTCACCGAATTAGAACCTGCATTCGCACACAACACAGCGGTTTGAATCATTTATCTGTTTTCATGCCCTCATTTACTTTTATCTGGATTATTATTTTAATACGTTTGGATTTTGTCAGCTGTTATATCTGAAGCAGGTGGGTGTTTCGTATCACATATCCAAGTTAAACGCTAGATGTGATGGCATTATCGGTCGCATATTGATCGTGGTGTATGTTGTTGTTTTGATTTAGTACGTTCAAAGATACTGGCCAAACAAAAACTCAACTGTCAGGATAAAAACAAATTATGTAAGGTCTTGGCAATTTTTTTGAGACACTACTAAATCACGATACCATAACAATACTGATGATGTCACCATTATGGCGTCGGTTATGTCATTACTACCTCTACTTTATTACCAGACAATAGCTGGAATATGGGTGTTTTGGGCTGGAACAATAAACAACTGTTTATCACACATTTAATTTTTTTAATGTTATATTTTTCCAGTATCATAAACGAAAAGACTCCTCTTTTCTCATCACTACTACACAAATCCAACAAATTTCTTGTGTTCTTATTTATTTAATTTATAATAATATTTAATTCAACTTATAAATTCACTCTTCCTCGTATAAACGACCGCTACTATTGCTCCAAAACTCACACTATTATTCGTCTTATTTTCTACGGTGCTAAGCAGAATAATGCCCGGTATTAAGGACTGTTTGACTGTAGACGATTCAAATGGAATTAAAACAAAAATGTCAAAACAACTAATATTGTGTAATCTGAAGGAAGCATACTTACTGTTTAAGGAAAAGTAAAATCATATTTTACATCAGCATAAAAAATACTTCTAAAAGCACCTTACAGTCTCAAAACATAGTTTCAAAATTTTAAAATGTTGCATAGTGTTATTGCACTTAATTTTATTTATTTTTTTTTTTTACAAAAATGGTCATGTTATGTAGATAGTTGTTAGATTGTAATTGCAACCACTACATATTAAGTGTTCATACTAATCAGTGGCGTAGCCAGGATTTGTGTATGGGGGGGGGGGGGGGGGTTAAGAAGCATGGTCCCCCCCTATTAAAACGGGAGAGTCCGGGGTCCACCCCTAGAAAAAATTTGGATTTTAAGGTGTAAAATATTGGTATTTTAGCAGTTTTCGGTACTTAACTTTAAATATTGTAATGGTAAAAATATTATTAATTTTTTAATAAAAAAATTGTTTGAGTAATGAAGTAAAAAATTAATTAAAGATATTTTTATCAATCCAAGTGCCTTGTTTACGTCCACTCAAAATCATAAATTATGCTCGAAGCTCGACAATACAAAAAAAAAGGAATAAAAAGGGTTGGGTTTCAGCAGAACTGATCTATTCCTGGAAACAATTAGCTTTAGCTTGAAGAGTTACATGACACCCAGGGGCGCAACAACTACATTTCCAAAGGGGGGGCAATATACCTTTTTATAAAGAATCATCGATCCCTCCTATTGGAGCGGGGGGTCCGGGGGTCCTCCCCTGGGAAAATTTATATTTCAAAGTGAAAAATGGTGCTATTTAAGCAGTTTTATTATCTAAAAATTGATTACACAGCACTTTCTTTGCCCCCGTTTGCCCCGACTTCAAGGTTTCAGAGGGGGGGCAAAATACCCTTGCCCCCTGTTGTTGTGCCCCTGATGACACCATGTTGTTGACTCAATTCTATACACACACAGCGATCCTTACACTTTTGGAAGCTCAGTCAACACCTGCTTATAATTACCGCGCTGGTTAAATACAGTAGGTGTAAGATATTTGAAAGCTTTGGACCCGTCACGGCGACACAACCTTATAGCTTCTGCTCGTGACAGGGGTAGGGGAAGGGAAGGAGAATCGGTAGGGCTCGCTTACTCTTCCCCTCCAGTGCAGTGGCCGGTGATAGCAGTAAGACACCCAGGCTTTTAGCTAACCTGCTTTCAGTTAAGAAAAAATCATTGTGGCTGGGGGGGGGGGGGGGTTAGAACCCCTAACCCCCCCCCTCCCCCCCTGGCTACGCCCCTGATATTAATATGTTTTCATTAGGGTGTCCTGTGCGAATAAAGAAAAGATAAAAGCATGGGATTGTCACAGGTTATTTTTCCAGGTACTTACATTTATGTATTTACAAAGAGTGTTATTCAAAATAAGAGCTAAATAAACTTCTCATATTTTTTTCAGACAGGGCTTGCAATTACATATTGCTGAAGCCCAGTAATTTCAGGAAGAGACTGTTATTTAACTATCCCAGGAAAAAAACTGCCCTCTTGTGTTACACAGAGATTTATAAGCAGACCATCTATAGGTCACAAAAGTCACAAAAAAGTGAACGTAGAAACTGGACTGGTCACTGAGGTCACAGAAAAATCATGAAACAAACAGTAACTGTTCTGGAAATCATGATACTTGAATTAACAGCAGCATTTTGTTTTTAACGCCTTACTTAGTTGCATATTAATTATACCAAGTTGCAGACTGTTCACTTGGGTCATTTGGAAATTACCTGCAAAAAGATTTGACTTGTTAACAAAATAAGCAGTACGTTCCTACCAACAGTAGATCTATTTGGTATTGTGTTTGAATGTGCTTATTATATAGAAACAATAATTGCATGATATATAAAAAAATTGAAGGTCTTGAAATTGGTCAACTAGGTACGGTATGTGTATTTATCCTGCTAAGTTAACCAGACATTGCCAGTTATGTACGTGTCCTTTTGCTACGCATGTGACCAAGCAAAGCTCAAAAGGTATTTTTTATTTTATTTTGAAGGGTATATTTATGTTAGCTTAAATATTTTAATTAATGTGTTAAACATTTCTCTCATCAAAAGTTGTTTGAAACTATTAAATAACAGTATTTGACACTATAAATTTGTAAATATTCCAAACCTATCTTTGACTATTTTTTAGGCTCCTTCTCACTGGGCCACTTGAAACACGCCCCAGTAGAGATGTGTGGCCCGTAAGGAAAATGCACAATAATTGATTGAACCACTGTGAACACGCCACTCCGCCACATTCCTAATTCCTATTAGAGAAAGGGATTTGGAGGAAGAAAATGCATTGTTTGTGCTGTTGCTACAGCAAAATAAATGCAGTAAAAACAGGAGATATTAGAGTTATATGATCCTTTGTTGAGCAATAACATATCTAATCAACACTTTTTTTTTTAACTTTTGAGTATTCCTTTGCGGGTATGTCCCATATTGCAATTCCCTCCTGCACTTATAAAATAAACCTTCCGGTGTGGAAACTTGATTCCACCCTCACTCAAAGAAATGGCTATATGGCAGGAAGTGGCTTAGTTTAAAGACACACCATTGTGTGCACGACCCCCGGCCACAGTAAATAGTTCTCTTTTGTTTCATGTTACCATGGTGTGCTGTTTGCGTGCTTGCAATGGCCCATTATGAAGAAGCCTTATTGTCATGTTTTGCAGTTGCATCCTTTCTTTGTACGACAGCTTCCCCCCCCCCCCTCCCCTCCTCCTAAAAAGTGTTCCTGGAGTCAACACTGCATGAGACACCAAACTCCAGTGTAGTTGTGTTATGAAGTCTGTCTGGTTGTGATCTCTCACACAGATTGTGCAGTTGCTGGATGCTTTCCCCCAAGGACTCGGGTTCGTGCTGGTGTTTGAATACATGCCTTCTGGCTTGTGGGAAATGCTGAATGATGCTGCAAACCCTCTGAGCATACCTCAAGTCAAAACCTACATGAGGATGCTGCTGCGTGGTGTGGCTTACCTCCACAGTTGTTCCATCATGCACAGGGTAAAAATAATCTGCACTTTTGTGTTCATCTACTTCCCCCCCCCCCCCCCTTTTTTTTTTATGGAATTCCATCAACAATGTATTTGTTTTAAGTTGTGTTTCAAATGTTTATTTATTTATTGTTATTAATGATGTTTGTCTTAGATCATATGTTAAAACAAATTATATGGCATGCGAGTTAAAGAGTGAGTTAGTGAGTGAGTGTGTAAATATATAAATCAGTGGCACTAAGGTATTGGTAAAGTTGGCATTGGGACAACTCAGTAGAGTAATGTGTGGCAGACACATCATAAGTATGTCTCTATGCAAGACATAAGACTGTTGCACTGAAAAGAATATATATCTGTGTGTGTGTTGTGTGTGTGTATGTGTGTGTGTGTGTGTGTGTGTGTGTGTGTGTATATATATAAACTAAGTTACTTTGAAAATACAGTATAACCTCATTAATACGTGATGGTCGGTACTGAGATAATCATGGATTACCGAATTTCACGGACTAGCGATTAAAAGCCAGGAAGGTCTTGTCAAGCTTCTCAGACACCGGCAAAGACTATATAAGAGAAGACCGGTAAGTCAATGCTTTATCCATGTACCCAGATTAAAACGTGCGACTTGACTGCCATCTACTGGATGTCCAAACAATCTCTGAAACGCGAGCGCATTCTAGCGGTACCTAACTGAACTAGCTACGTCAACTACGGCCTGGCGGGACTTTTAAACATACGGCGGTAAATTTGAATGTAATAATTAATTTTAATATATTTTTAATGCTGTTAATGCTATTTATTGCCAGTGTTGTTCTATAACCATTTTAATAACATGTATAAAAATTAACTCTACACGAAAAATGGTGAAACACATGGTATAATAAAGGAATCTGTACAGTGGAAGACATTACATTTTGTGTACCAATATTTTTACCAGTTAATTTTCTCTGCCAATTATTAAAGACGTTCTACAACTTCTCAGCCTTGAAATAGATTTAACAGCATTAAAATATAAATGAAAATGAATATTTTGTGGAGATTAATAAACCAGTCAAGCCCTGAAAGTGAAGCAGCTCCAGTGATGTGAAATGTATAATGGAGTTTTTTTTCCCCAATAAGAAGAGTAATGGGCCCAGTGGCATTAACTGCTCTGAATTTAAATTCTGTGATGTAACGATGCATTACCAGAACTGATACAGAACACAAAATCATTTGCGTTAATTCACATTGCAGTAGCACAACCACTTCCACAACAGTTTTTACAAATGTGCTCCTCAAATGAATGCAGTAGGTCATTGCTGGAGAATTGGCAGATGCATTGAGATAAAGATGTGGCTCATAGTTAATAGCAAGCAGCTAACAGCACTGCCACCAGAGCTCCATTTGATAATGTAGAAATGTAAAATTGATTTATACTGTACACATTGAAATCAGCAGATAAGTGTTCACCTGATGATTAGAACTCTTTAAGGGATATTCTTTTCCATAAAAATAAAACTGAAACAAATAAACATCCAAAAATGTATATTAATCAGGTAAATTTATTTCAGATGCATCTTTGTTTATACAATTTTACATAAATTAACTCAATAATATTTAGTTCATACCACACTATCTTCATGGCACAGTTAATCGATGCAGTGGATTGAAAAGGATTTTGGCCTTATCCTGAGGATTTTGCCATGAAAAATTATGCACACCAAAATTCTGCTATGAGTTGCAAAAGAAAATATCTGTAAAAAAAACTCAACTCAAACGACAAAGAACTACATCAATCAATGTTCATAGAATATTTTCAATACAACTGATTACAATCATTTGTACAAGTGGAAGCATTACACAATTGCAAAAAAAAAAAAAATTATCTAATTTACTAACTATGCCAAAATAATTTTAAAAAAATCTTTTTTTGCAATGGAAGCAGCAATGTATATAGATTTTAACAAATAAAAATAATGTCACAATAAATTAAAATTTTTCACAAATACATATTGTTAATATTTCTTGATTGTTACCAAGGATCCATTTTTGTGATATTTAATGGAAATTTTGTCATAGTTACAAAAAAAATTTCTCCTGTAATCAACCACAAGGATATTTAAATGAGAATGGATTTGATGGAATAGAAACATTTGAACCAAACATTTTTACATAATTTTGTTTTCCTTAAAATCATAAAATGACTTAAGTTGATGTTAATTTTGTAGGTAATAAATTTAATTAGTTTGAAAGTCAGGTCATGTTCTTTTATTGTGGAAGAAATATTTTTTTTTATAATATGAAGTTTCACAGAACAAGTTAATGTAAAACCAAACACATTCAAAAAGCACACATACATGTGCTTTCACTCTTTTGTATGCATATGCACTTGCACAAAATGTAAATATGCTAAGTTAAAGAAGAAAAATGTGAAACAACTTTTGAGAATGGATATACAATACGCTCTACGGTCCGGCAGGATGTTTTAATTCAAGGCAGGAATATTAAATCTACTATTTTTAAAGAATTGATTACATGTTAATTTTATGTATTTTAATCTTGAATCTTTTTTTTTTTTGCAAAGAGGTTCTGAAATACCTTAAATAAAAAGTAGGAAGAAATAAATGCGCAATAATAATGGTCAAAGTTATGTCTTCACGAACATTATAAAATGTACCCCCACCTCAAATTTCAGAGGGCAGATCCCTGTGTGATTATTATACCATATTACTATTGAGTGTATTTTTTCCCCTCAAATTTTCTGCACAAAGACTTGACCTAGTAAAGTATTTGTCTCATTCTGAAAAATGTTTTGAGATAAATTTCATTATGTTCATATTGGTAAAATCTGCATCATTAATACTGTGAAGTTATATGTTCTGTCCATTTTTAAAGGCTTTGCAGAAATTATATAGCTTAAAAAACATTAAATGTTTTATAATGTTAAAATTATGCTAGACTTACCAGCAACTACTCCCATATTAAATATCATTGTAATGAATGCATGCACATACTATTCAACTGCTTACACACATGAAGTGGAAAAATATTTTTATCTACATAATATGTAAAGATATTAAAAAATACTGCAATAGTAATAAAGGACCAGTGCTCAAACAGACACAGCAATAATTTGACATTATGACAGAGACATAGCCACTTTCACAGCAATTTTTACTTAATGTACTCTTTGAATGTAATGATGTGATGGAGTTTGGCAGACACATTAAGGAAATGCAGACCACTGATTGCACAACCACTATAGTTGGTGAAGAAAAATACTTTACAACATTGATATTAGCAGATCATTAGTATTCACTTGAGGATTTGTACACTGGTAGACTGTTGGAGACTGTCCTCTTCAATACAAACTGCATGACGCAAATGAATTGTTGACATCAGCATTCTGTTATTATTAAAAAAAGAAAAGAAAAAAGAAAATGTCTGTAAAAAGTAAAACTCAAATGGCAGCCACGACATTTGTAAATTTTAATTCATTTAATTTTTTCAATTCAACTGATCATGATCACTACTCATTTTTGGTAAAAAAATTTCCAACCTACAAATACCTATTGTAATTGAATAATTCTAAAATCATAACCACTGATTGATTTACCGTATCCCATGAGAACAAAGTGAACAAACATTTGACTTTTTCTCATTATAAAAACACATACAGAAACTGTCAAAATCCTGCATACAAAAAAGAAGTCTAAAAAAATTGGTGCCAACCCCATCCTTCCTTTTACCAAAACAAATAACAATCTCAGGAAACATAATTGCAGCTTCCAAATAACTACAAACATAACAATATAGTTATGAAAATAATATTGCAATAGATAAAATACTGATAAATGCATTTATTTAAAAATAATCTACCTAATAACCTGAAGAATTTGTAAAACCATAGTACAATGCCTTTACTGCATATAATAAACATAAAAATTAGTTACAAGAATATTTCCAATGCTAAAAAAATAAATGAACTAAACTAGGTCACCATGACATTGAACCAAATAATCAGCTGATTATTGTATTACTGGAAAACTCTCGTGAAAAGCTGGGGAGGTCAGGGGCCCTTCAACACCACTCTCCATCAACTATCAGCCATTCAACATACTGAACAGAGAATCAATAATCAAAATTACTTGTGTGTTAGTATGTGAATTTTTCTGTACTGCTGTTTACTCTTCTTTGTTGCAATCAATTTTCTATTCATACCTTTGCACCACCAGCGCACCGAGATTTCTGCAGCTGCTTTTACAATACCCTTTTGAAGATAATCTGTATGTTGTTCGCAGTCAGTCTCTTCAAGCCATGGCATACTAACAATATCCAGAACATGCTGAGATAGTGACAGCAAAAGATTATCAATGTGGCAGTTGACAACCATGAATTCTTCAAATATATTTGCAAACTTTGCAACAAAAGTGACCAAGTTCTGAGAGGGGTAGGTCAGACTGTCAGACACACTTGAATAATCTTTGAAACTTACACCAGTATTACAAAAATCAACGTTACTTCCTAACAAACACACTTTACAGTTGTCACACTTAACTTTCTCCAACAGCTTGTGGGCAATAAACCCTGCAACATATGCTGATGACAGAATGGATGCATCTCCTGTTTCAACTGCACAGTCAATTCCAGTTACAACACTGTGTAACATATCTGATGGAAGTTTTTTATAGTCACAAGTTGAATCTTGTTCACTTCCTTGGCATTCAGTTACAAGGAAACACCTCAAATCATTTAAAATATTGGCATCATCCTTTCGGCAGTTACCTGAGAAACTCTTGAAAGCCAATCCATTAACAATGGCAGTTTTCAAAGCAGCAGCGAACTGAACACAAGTTGGATTGGTGTTTGCACCACAATACGAACAAATCGACCCAGAAAGATTTTCGAGTGGATCTTGCAGGGTGTCTACTGACCCTGGAAAACCTGGAAAAATCAGGGAATATTGTAATCAGGAAAAAATCAGGGAATTTTTGTTTGGTAGGTTGTAGTTGGCAATACGTTTTTTGTTTATTGATCTGCTTGCATTGACGTAGCATCAAGTGTATCACGTCCCATTTTTTTTATTTTTGGATGGAAAATAACGAACAGTTCCCATGTCCATTTTCTTTTATTTACCATCAGATTCGGAAGTGGCCTTAAATCACGTGATACAAACTGGTTCAAGCTGGTCTGTTATCCTGCTGACGTGACATGCTGCAGCATGTGCTTCCCACGTTCGGATTATACTGATAGGTGCATTTAATTTTAAGTATCTATGGAAGCCCTCAACGTAAACTGGGCATGTTTGTTAGCTTTGAAAATACATATCACAGACACTTTTGGTGAAGATTCGCCATCGTTGCTAGAAATAGGTAGCTGTGGGCTTCATACGGTCCATGGTGCTTTCAAAACTGGAATTTCTGCTATACAATTAGACGTTAGTTTTTTCAGGCACAGTTACTATTTGTTTATGCATGTACCTGCAAGGAGGGCAGATTACATTAGAATAACTGGATCAGAGCTTTTTTTCAAGAAATTTTGTGCAATCAGATGGAATACTGCAGTTGCTGAGCGTGCCATGAAAACGTTACCCCACCTAAAGAAATTTGTTAGTGAAGTTTCTATTTCATATGTGTCTTTCAGTGTAGTGAAAAGTGCTCTTGAAGATAATCTTCTAGAAGTAAAATTGACATTCTTCTACTCTTTGGCATCAGAGCTGGAATTGTTTCTCACAATGTTCCAAAGTGAAGCACCCATGGCACCTTTTCTCTATGATTCACTGGTAGACATTTTATTAGCTTTGGCAGGAAAGTTTTTGAAACCAGAGGTACTGAAGAGTTTTAGGGAGAAACGCAATGTATCTCGATTGGATGTAGATAACCAGGAAAATCTATTGACTGCTAACAATATCAAGTTGGGTTATGCACTACGCCATGCCATCAAGAAAGAGAAAGTACCAGTAAAGTCTGTCCTGTTACCGAAAAATGATGTTAGGACTTGTCTAAAGGTTATGGTAAAAAAACTTCAAGACAAAAGTCACCTGAAGTACAAACTTACCAAGGGAATTTCCTTCTTATGTCCATCTGTGGCTTTAAATTCAGGTGTGAGGAAACAGCGTGTGGATTACAGTTTAGAATGTTGTCTTTAAAACAAGTGGCTATAAGGACAAGAAGCTGATAACATTGAGTGATCATATCAGTTGGTATGTTCCTCGCAAGATACTGAAGCACTGTTCTCGTCTTTTTCTCGATCACTTGTGGATGCTCATTCTTAAGGCACATGCAGTTGCTGCCAAAACAGGCCTTCTAAAGTTTGTGAGGATGATGTTGGTACTTTCCCATGGAAATGCATCATTGGAAAGATGATTTTCAGTGAATTCTAATCTGCTGACTGAAAACTTGCAGGAAGAAATACTGGAGGTGTAGAGCATGTTGATATCACCCAGTCCATGTTACAGTATGTTAGAAATGCTAGTTGTAGGCGTAAGGAAGCCCTGCAAACAAAACAAAAAGAAAAGGAAGCTACAGACAAGAAGAAGGCAGAAAAAAAGAGTTGAAGAGGAGATCAAGGCATTGCAGTTGAAGAAGGCTCGAGTATTGGATTTGGCTTGTTCTGAAGCAAGTGCAATAGACGCAAAAGTTGAGTCACTGCGAAATTGATGGGAGCTTCCTTTTACTTATGTTTTTGCAAAAGTAAGTGTGTGAAATATTTGTAGCAGCATGTTTTATTTGCCATCAATTGAGTTACTTTGGCCACGTCTGGAAGAAGGTATTTTTTTTTTACTAATTTAAGTGAGTTGAAGTACTTTGAAACCTGTCAATGTAATGTTATGCAGTTTTTTCAGTTTTGTGGAATGTCATAATTGTGTTACAGAAAACCTGGAAAAGTTCAGTTTTAGACCTGGAAAACCTGGAAAAATCAGGGAATTTCATTTACTAGATCTGGTAGACACCCTGATCTTGATTAAGTGCTCGCAGCTGCAAATAGCTGAAGCCTGCTTCTGATACAACATTCCAAACATTGATGACTGCATTGATGGACGTTATCCAACCCCACTGTGAAGGTGGATGTGAGACAGTGCATCGTTTCTTACCTGGTCTCAACGGTGGTGTTTTTTGTTTTTTCTCACGCCTTAACCTCCGGTCAGCAACAGGATCAGTGCAAAACTGCCAGTTGTGGATGAAGCTTTTAGCTTTTTCTTGCCAATACTCTAAATGTGGACTTGACTCCGACAAGCAGCACCTGAGGGGCTTGCCAGCGTCGGGATATCTGTCAGAACCGTTGAAACTGTTGAACAATTCATCGACATCAGCTACAAACGATGCAGTCACAGTAGCTTCTGGAGGAAGTATATCTGAAAGAGAACGCGATCAGTATTACATCTATGAAACATGTACAATGTATATGTACAAAAAAGGATTGCCACCTAAAAAAATAAAATCTGTAAATATATATATATATTTGTTTATTTTTTAAAATTTCTAGTCATTACTTTACTGAAAGTAGTTTACCAGTTTAATGGTTACTTAGTCTAATGGTTAGTTAGGTTGGCAACTTAAAAAACTACGAAACTGTGAAAATGTTTGGTTAGGTTAGTTACATTAAAGATTTTTTTTTTAACTGGTAATAGTTTGTTATTTTAGGTCAGCTACATTTCAAGTACTGTGAAAAAAAAGTTGAAAGTTAGCCGTGTTTGTAAAAATACCTGACATTTGTTATTCTTAACCTATAGGCAAAACAGGATAATAAAACATCCCTTATCATATTTATAGTCCCAACATTTTTTTATTCGTATTCTGAAATCAAAAAGATATCAGATGCTAAAACATCAACTATCAGAGTCTTACTATTATATGTGAGGAGGTACATTCTTTACAGTAGCAAATTACCAAATTAATGATAAATCTGAAACAAGTGCCACATGGCTAAATAAACATAAAACAGGCAGCTTATGTTTTACTACTTGATATGTAAAATAGCCTAAGGTGGGGAAAAAAAATTCAAACGCTATTCTTGAGAATTGTACAGCCTACAGAGTAAATTATATTGACATACTATATGTGTGAAATATAAAGTGTTCATTTTTAAAAATTGCTTGCAAGAACACAGTCCTGATGTGAGGCTTAGGTAAGGATGGCGTGATGTTTCACAAATATAAAATGACTGCTGCTGTCATCAATTAATTTCCAGATAAATTAATAAATACGCTGAAGCCTTGCTACCCATTAAACTTACATCACCAGATTCAGAATATAAACAAAATATTTGATACCCACCTCTACTGACAAAACTGTGAATAGCTGCTGCAACAGTGTGACTCATGACTTGGGCTGCTGTCGATACCTTCATTTGCTCACTTGAAGTTGGAGCCAGATGTCCTTCAGTAACTTTTGGTGCTAGTCTGAAAATTGATTTCTTGTCTTCCTCGTACATTTTTTCAATGTGTTCCCACCTGGCAGCACCAGTGATTGGTATCTCCCCACGAACATTCACACCCCTCACTATGTGTGAAAGAAACATGTTCCTAGTACATTTCAATGTAATGTGGCGGATCAAAAACAACAGCAATCTCATGTCCAATGAAATGAAACACTGGGTCTGGAAATTTTGCTCCAAGCTGCTTCAATGCTGACACATTGTTGGTGCCCATGTCACAAACTGTGGCAACAATATTGAAACCAACTGCGAAACAGCAAGCTAGTACTTCTTCAACTGCAGCTTTCAGTTTTCCACCTTTCATGCCACCATGTGTGAAATAACAGGCAATTGGCTGTTTCCACTTCTTCCTTAGACCTCGTAACATGAACACCACAGCATAGTTTGCCCAATCAGCATATCAAGAGCTGCCACTGTCAACAAATCCCACAATTTTGTCCTCTTTAGGGCAATATTGAACGTGTTCTTTCAAAGACATTTAATCGAACATTAACGCACAATAACGATCTGCAGACGAAAGTGATGAAACAATTTCTTTGATGAGGAGCATTACTTGGTTGTCGACACCACACTTGAAGGGTACAGCATTCAGCAAGTTCAATAATTATTTCTTGGATGGCAAAACAAGCATGCGTCGAAGAAGAGAGTAACACGAAGGGCTCCTTTTGTAAATGGAAAGAGCTACAATCTTCTCATCTACTGTCCAATGTCTTCCTTGGGGTTTCATATTTTTGAAGCGTAGCTGTGATGCTAGGAGATGATAGGCTGCAGGTGACATATTCTTGAGCTCTCTAAGCTGAAGGTCTGCTGCCTTATCTACAGTTTCACGAAATGTCAAATTCTGTTTTCTTAGTTGTTTGCAAACACGTTTCATGGCTTTCACTTTCCCTTGAACTTGTCTTAGTATTTTCTGTTTCTTTGGTGTCAACATAGCAATCTTTGAAACACCACAGGTTTTCAGAAGAGTAGTTCCTGTACATTTTTTGCTCTTAACATACAGTGGTGTCTGAAATGATTCAACTGTTGTATCAATCAATTGCACAGCTAGTTCTTCTGAGACCTCATCTCTACTGGTGGAGCACATTACAGGATCTGTCATTTGCAGTCTGCAACGTGCTTTTGGTGGACACACAGGTGTAGATGATGTAGACTGCAAGAACATACGGTTGTTGACAAATGCATTAAAGGAGTCACAGTTAGTACTCTTCTCTACATTTGGCAAAGTAGAAATTTTTGAATAAGCATGCTTAACAGGCAGAACATGTGGTGAGGATGGAGGCAAAGTTGTCTGGTACTGGAAAACTGATGGCTGCACCACACTTTCAGTTGTTACTTTTAGCGATGAAGATGAGGCAAGCGCTGCATCAAAAACTGAGGGCAAAACATGGTGGTTTAATTTTTCCTTCTTTTCATTCACAAAATCTGAATGAAGTGATTTGCACAAATGAACTTTGATGAATATGTAAGTGCTTCATTTGGATCACTGATGGAAGGAATGCCAGCTGCAAATTTTGAGACTGCAGAAAGCCATTTCATCAACCTGAAACAGAAAAGATAATAAACCATTAAACAAAAAAATTTGAAGCAATTTTCTCACAATATAGCAAATTTTAAACCTAATAAATGTCCATACATATACAAAAAATAACCAAAAAACTAACACTAGCTTACTAACGCTACATTTCCCAATAAATTATTGTGGGTGTACTTTTACAACTTTTATGCTCTAAAATCAAATACCAGTAATTTTTTGATGTTGTGGCTGTTCCACAAATGAAAAAAAAAAGTAAGATTCTTTCTTTGAACACCAGAAATGGATCAGAATTTACCTTGAAAAGAGAACTCATAAGAAAAATATAAGTTTCTAAGAAATCACTGTCTACAACTTGCATTGTAGCATTTGTGTTATGTATTGTCAGCTCGGTTGGTAAGGCTGAGAGTGTTGTGTTGTCTATGGTTCGTTAGTTAGCAGCTGGCATCATGGCTGATAGCTCGTCAGATAACCTGTGTAACCAATGTATCGTGTAATGCAGACACAGTACGTGTAACGGGTACATAAAAGTGGCGACGAGGAATTCCAGATCGGTTCGTGCGCGTGAAGTGGTGTGCGGGCGATGATGGCGGCAATTGGGGTTATGGGAGAGTTTGTGCCGGGTCGGGACACGTGGAAGAGTTACCGCGAAAGGGTGCAGTTTTATTTTATAGCTAATAAAATTGAAAACAACGAAGCAAAACGCGCTGTATTTTTCACTGTCTGCGGGGCGGAACTCTACAACTTAGTTTCATCATTGTTAGCTCCACAGGCTACCGATGAGATACCCATCGCCGAGGTATTCAGCAAGCTTTCCGCACATTTCGAACCGAAACCCAGCGAGATTGTGGAGACATACAAATTTTTGAAACGTGACCAGCTAGCGGATGAAACGATAGCAGTCTATCTGGCGGAACTCCGGCGATTGAGCACGCATTGTAACTTCCCCAATTTGGAGAGGATGTTGAGAGACAGACTGGTGTGTGGTGTGCGGGACAGATCGGTTCAGCACGCGTTGCTGTCTAAAGATCCACTGAGCTTCAAAGATGCAGTGGATATTGCTATGGCGGCTGAGGCAACGGGGAAGAACATATTGGACTTACGTGGAAAAGGAGACGAGATAAGTACAACGCGTGTTGACGAACATCCTGTGCATGCGGTGGCGGGCAGAAGCCATACCGGCAGACGTCCGGCTGGTATTCAGGCAAACATGGACACGGGAATACGTAAACAAATGATGGGCCCCCAGGAGAACAAACGGAAACAACAGTGTTGGCGATGTACAGGGAATCATGTTGCGGAAGAGTGTCGGCATGTGACAACTGTGTGCCGGTTTTGTTCCAAACAGGGCCACATAGAGAAAGCCTGTATTACAAAACAAAAACAAGGTAGGCCTGTTGGTGGGGCTCGACAGGGAAATGTGGGGAATAAGTCTAACTCTGGACTTACTCACATGTTGTCAGATACAGTAAGGGAGCAAGAGGGAGAACAGAATGAAGCAATGTACAGTTTGAATAACCTGCGAGCGTTGAAAAGTAAGGCACCCTTTGTCATGGACGTTTGGTTGGATGGCAAAAAACACTGCATGGAAATAGATACAGGCGCAAGCTTTTCTGTTATTAGTGGGGAAACATACAAGGCCCTGTGGCCCGAACAGCCACCATTGGACATGTGTAACATCGCATTGCGTACGTGGTCCCAGGAACAGTTGCGGGTTAAGGGAGTTAAAACAGTCTTGGTAAAAACAAGGGGAAGTGAGGCAGTACCGCTTCCGGTGTTAGTGGCGGCTGGGAAAGGGCCAAGTTTGATGGGGAGGAACTGGTTGGAGCCCCTTGGGATTTCTGTGGAGGGCGTTTTCATGGTAGAGAGTTGCAAGGAACCTAGTGTTGTGCAGAAGAGCCAATGGGTGAAGGAACTGGTAGCCAAGTATCCAAAGGTATTTGACAGCAGTTGTTTAGGACAGTATAAGGGTCCACCGGTATCCCTCGCGCTTAAAGAGGGAGCCACACCAGTATTTAGGAAATGCAGACCAGTCCCATTTGCAATAAGGGACAAGGTAGGGGATGCAATCGACAAGCTGGTGATGCGAGGAGCTTATGATGCAGTGCCGTATTCATCGTGGGCGACACCTGTCGTGCCTATTATGAAATCGGATGGGTCCATTCGCATATGTGCTGACTACAAGGGCACAATCAATCCAGCATGTAAGACAGAGTGTTATCCATTGCCGACCATCAACGAAGCTCTGGCATCGCTGGCAGGGGGGAAATATTTCACGAAGCTGGACTTGGAGGATGCCTACATGTAGGTTGGAGTCGACGAGGGAACGGCAGATTTGTTGACTGTCAATACCATCAAGGGACTTTTTAAGGTCCGCCGATTACAGTTTGGAGTGAGCAGTGGCCCTGCCGTGTTCCAGAGGCTCATGGAAACACTCTTAGCAGGAGTAGAAGGGGTGGTAGTGCTACTGGACGATGTGTTAATAGCGGGCCCAAATGAAGAAGAGCACTGGACACGTGTAGCGGAGGTAGTGGCAAGGATAGACAAGGCTGGGTTACGGTTGAAGAAGTCCAAGTGTGTTTTTGCATCCGCAGTGGTGAATTTTCTAGGATATAGGATAGATGTGGAAGGGATGCATCCCACACACGACAAAGTGGAAGCAATCCGTAGGGTACCAGTGCCCCAAAACAAGAAGGACCTGCAGTCTTTTTTGGGCTTGCTCAATTTCTATGAGCGGTTTTTGAAAGATAAAGCTAGTGTTTTGCAGACACTACACCGACTGCTTGATGGAAACGCTGCCTGGAAATGGGAGACACAGCATGCAGCTGCATTTACCAAGGCCAAGGAATTGCTACAAATAGACTGTGTGCTGGTCCATTATGACACCACAAGACCTCTGGTGCTAACATGCGACGCCTCAGAGTATGGTGTGGGTGCAGTGTTGGCACACCTCATGGACGATGGTGAAGAGAGACCGGTGGCATTTGGGTCGCGGACACTGCAAAAATGTGAGCGGAAATATGCGCAGATCGACAAGGAAGCCCTGGGGTGACTAAATTTCATCAATTTTGGCAGGCAGATCATTTACAGTGGTGACGGACCACAAGCCATTATTACGACTTTTGGATCCCAAGTGCCCAACCCCGGACATACTGTCACCTCGCATGTTACGGTGGAGTCTGTTGCTGGGCATGTATGACTACACCATCATGCATAAGCCAGGGGTTCGGATTGGACATGCAGACTCCTTGAGCTGGTTGCCACGGCCGACATCACCAAGGGAAGTTCCGGCAGTGGCAGATATCCTGATGTTTGAAGCAATGCCGGACGCCCCCTTGGACGCCCAGGCCATGGCATGATGCGTGAGCGAGGATCCAGTGTTGAAGAGGGTGAAGCATTTTGTGTTGCATGGATGGCCACAAGAACTACCAAGTGAGGAGATTCGACCCTACTGGAACCACCGGTTAGAACTGTCAGTCTACCATGATTGTGTGCTATGGGGAACTCGGCTGCGAAGTAGCCTCCTAGGAATGTTACATGCATCACATGATGGAATGGTGCGCTCAAAGGCCATAGCTCGAAGCTACATCTGGTGGCCAAAACTGGACGAAGACATTGAGGAGATTGTAAGCCATTGCCAGATATGTCAGGCTGAACGCAGGGCACCAGCAAAGACCCAGGTGCCATGGAGCACGTCCCAGAGACCATGGTCCCGTCTGCATGTTGATTTTGCGGGGCCCTTTCAAGGGAAAACATTTCTGGTTGTCATTGATGCCTTATCAAAATGGCCAGAGGTACGGTTGGTGCCGTCAATGTCATCTGCTATAGTGGTGCAGGAGCTGAGGAGTATGTTTAGTAACCATGGTATTCCGGACATTGTGGTGTCTGATAATGGGACTGCCTTTGCTTCTAGTGAAATGAAGACCTTTCTAGAGAAGAATGGAGTCATCTACAAGTATACGCCCCCATACCATCCGGCCAGTAATGGACAAGCCGAGCGAACGGTGCAAACTGTCAAGGACAAGTTGAAGAAGTTGAAAGCAGGCGACTGGAATACGAGATTACACAGACTGCTGTTTTCGTTGCGCACAACTCCCAGTATGGTCACGCAGAAAACGCCTGCCAAACTCTTGATGGGTCGGAAGCTGCAGACGGTTTTCGACAAGCTGCACCCGCAGTCGCTGTCGGGTGCGGGAAAAGGGTTAGTGGAGGACGGGTGTGATGGTAAAATGAGACAGTTTAGTGAAAAGGACCCAGTGTTAATACACAACTATCATGGTGGCCACAGAAATCTGATTTCTAGATTCAAGAACATTTCCAGGATTTCAAGGACATATAGCCAATTTTCAAGGACAACGGCAATTAAAATAGAATAAGAAATCTCTGTGCAGATTTTGCCATTCAATAAGGTAATATAATAAATTCAATCAGAAAAACATCAGCTAATAGTACATATCTAAAAAAAATTTAAGTACATATAAAAGAACAAAGTTGTAGGTAACTTACCCAAAAAAAAAATTCTGCAAACGAGGTTACATAACAATTTGTTCACATAGAACACCTGTTCTTTAGGTCTACTTCAAAGCACTTATTTTGTCGTCAAAAGCAGCTGCAATTTTTCTTGCGTCTTCAAGAACCTTCATTTTTTTGTTCATCAATTCTTGTAATTTGATATTCTTTCTCTTCTTTTCCTTTTCCTCATCTTTAGCAGATTCTTCTTTACACTGAAGAGATTTCTGAGCCTCCTTGTACCTTTCTCGTGCATTTTTGGCATAGTGAATCAACGATTTTGAAATCTGCATATTTTCTACTCCTCCAGCATTCATGACCGAATCATACACAAGCCTCTGGGCAGTAATTGACTCTTCTTTCATATTTTCAATCAATACTTCTTTGTTAACAGAAAATCCCCTCTCAAGTGCCGCATTTCCATGGGACAATATAAGAATCATCTTCATGAACTTGCCCAAGTATGCACAGTGTGGGAAGAGTGGCAATATCTTCTGTAACCACAGGTGGTCAAGCCTATCTTCATTTCTTGAATATGAATTCAGCAACGAATTGACCTCGTCAGCCACAAATAAAGTTTGGAACTGCCTCTGAACTTTGTCTGCTGTTGTTCCAGTTAACCACTTATTTTGTACAAAAATGTCCAAAGTGGAAACCAGCCGCTACTCTCTGACAGTTGGCTTCTTTGAAACATTAGGATCAAGAAAAGAGATACCCTTGGTAAGTTTGTACTTGAGTGGTGAATGCTCTATGAATTTTTTGCAAAGTTTTACCAAAATAGTGCAACAGTCTTTTCTAAAACCTAAAACATCACAAAGTTTCAAATCTTTTGTAAGACGCAGAGCATCTTTAGTAGCAAAGCCAAGTTTTATATCTTTGATGTTTAGCAAGTTTTCTTTCTGGGAAAGATCAACAGAACAAAAATTTTGAGCAGAATCAATTATCTCTGGCTTTACAAACCTTTCCATAAGACACTTTAAAATGTTTGTAAGAGATTCAAACAGGAAGGGAGCAAGAGGAGCATTAGACTGAAATTCACTCAGAAAACCTTCAAGATCACTAGCAACAGATAAAAAAAATGCTAGCTTTGCTCTTAACAGAACATCCTGCATTTTACTAGCTACAGTTTTGAAACTGTTACAGTTTGGGACCTTCTTGTCTCGCTTCACACCTTCTACAAATGCAATGATGTGGGGTAGTATTTCTATGGCATGCAGAGCTACGTGTTTATTCTCCAACCATCTTACTTCACAAAATTTGAGCGGAAATTTCTTGGAACGAGAATAATGTGTGAAATCTGCTCTGCGTGCAGGAACATTGTGAAACAGGTTATAGGCTGCTCTTAAGAAATTTATAATGTCCCACTGAACTGCTTTCATTCCAGTCTTGAATGCACCATGGAGGACATGGAGGCCACATGAACCTATGTTCAGCAATGTTGGAGAATCTGGTTCAGTTTTCAAAAACTCTTGTAAATCTCTGAGGAATTTAATGTTTACATTGGGACCATCCATGGAAATTTGTAATAACTTGTGGAGGTTTAGGTCTTCAATTGCATTTGTGAAAGCATTCAATAAATCTGATGCGCTAACATGACCCAGAAATTCAGATTTAAGGTAACGAGTCAAAACCTCATTAGAAGAGCTGTCCCAAAACCTCACACTTATATCTAATTGACACTTCTGAGAAACCTTGTTCAGCGACTCGTCAAATCCTAACACTAAATATTCGCACTTCCCGCACATCGTAAAAAGCTCATGTTCAAAATACTTTGCGATTCCATGTACTATTGTGTAACCCAATTTTGTTCTGCCTAATGTAATTTTCTGTGCAATGTCAGAATCTGGAAACATAATTTTATATAGTGAGGCACACACTGCACTTCCTCGGACAGATAAATGCTTAGTTACAGTATTAAGACACCATATTATTTCTGCTTTTGATACATTTTCACCAACAACGAAAGAGTTAATCGAGCCAGGTGAACTAGAATGTGAGACACAACTGGCTGACAATGGTAACGTGGCAATTGTACATTCAGGCAGGTTGCTTCCACTATATGATGATTCAACATTAAGTTCTGATGCTGCAGAAGTTGATGCACGTGTCACAAAGTTTTTAATATTACATGATGCAGATTTTGATTCCTGTGCATTTTTATGAGATTTGGCCACCATATGAGATTTTAAAGCGGATCTCCCCATGCTTGCTATAGAAAAAAATTTAATTGCAGAGCTGACATTTTGCCACTGAACTATCACTCTCTACTTTTCTCAGCCATGGCGAAAACAACGGGTCATGCAACCGTGATATTTGGAACGAAGTTGTCCGAGCTGAAGACATTGTAGAAATACCTGAAAACCAAGCAAAAAAATTCAACTGTTGCAATACGAATACCCACTTCATGGATATACTATAGTACATGAGCACATAAGCCCAAAATATGTCTCGAAATTTGTATGTATAGGTATGATTTTTAACATTTAGTTAAGTTATGATAATTAAACCAGCCAACAATTATACAGTATACTTCCGATTATCCGGGTGCAGATTAACCATGCCATATTTCACTTTACAAACCATAAAAGCAAAAATAATTTTTAACCTTTTATTTCCGTGATGGTAACGGCACTTGTGTAACATTAAATACATAAAACGCAATGATTTAGTAATGCAACAAATTAATAATGTAAAGTATCAACAAACAGTATTTTTCTCTTACCTCCAAAGCTATTCGCTTCCTTTATTTCATAAATATTTCCGACAGAGTGCAAGTATTATGCAAATGTTTATATGTATTTAGCCATCCTGCATGTCAACAACAGCTCTAGAGACAAATGCCAGAAGCTTTTTGGGCTAGTTTACCTCACGGAAACGAGGATGCAGTATTGTCAATGGCAAATATGGTCAGACACGCATTTAGTAAACAAGCAGTGTCTGTAATTACATTACAGATTAAATAATCAATAATCTTTGTAATAAAAACAGCTTTAAGTTTTTGATATTTAAATTCTTATTAAAACTGAAATATAACGTCTATATAAACACCTAACGTTTGCATCTCAGAAATGTTGGTACTTGCTAGCGCCTATAATGGAACAAAAAAAGTTATACCCAGGGCCCAAGCTTATTATGTAAACAACGTTGTTCGTGAAGTTTTAATTTTAGGCTGCTTAATCTGTAAATGTTATTCAACATTAATTTTAAAGCGCATAAAATGCATCTAGATGTGTACTAGTACCGTACCGTACATTAATTTTAATATGAGTTGTCTCTTTATCAAAACGGTAGTCAGCAATCACAATTACGTAGGCTATTTGGGAAACAAATTATTTTGATTAAACTACATGCTCTCTTACGGAAAAAAAGATTAGCATTGTTTTCATTAATGATGTTTTACTGGAATTAATTAGGGTGTTACTTTGAAGGACGGGTGTTACCGTATTTTTAAAGATAGTCGGGATAAAAAATGTATTTTGTACTTTGCTTTAACCGTGTTTTCAAATTATCTATGGACCATCTTGCCAGTTATTACACCAGAAAATCGGGAGTCTACTGTATAACGGATTATGTTATCGTCTCAAATGCTATAAATTTACTGACGTTCATTTATGGAACACAAAAGTGTAACATGAATCGATTGTTATGGTCAATTGGAGAGGCAATTTACGCCGGTAGGTACATATTTTTAAGCGCTACATTTTTCTGTTTAAAACACCGTAGTAAAAATAACAGCGTAATAGACATACTTACCAATGCCGGGCTAGTGGCACAATCCAAATCACAAACTGCAGCGTGCGCGTGGAGTCTAATTTTTTACCAAAGCTATCACCAAATTAAATGACACACACATCACATCACATCACCAACTCGCAACACTTTAATGTGAAACCTTTAGTCCCCGATTTTAACTGCAACATAATTCATACTGAAACAAGATTAGCATTTACAGCGTACACGTAGGCTAATGTACTTCAGTCGACAGAATATGCCAAACGCCATTTTGTAACGGCAACGACTCTGCAATGGTAATGGTCGAAATATATCGATCTTTAACTTCGATAGTAGTTTGTGTTGTCTTTTGAACGGTTTCAAAGAAACGGTCAATCAAAATTTTAAAAAATCAAGGACAAATATAAAAATTCAAGCATTTTTCCCGCTTTTTTAAGGGCATATCAAATTCAAGGGCAATTCCCGCTTTTCAAGAATTCAAGGACGAGTGGCCACCATGAACTATGGAGTTGGACCCAAGTGGGTCCAGTTACATACCAAGTTCAGGCTGGAGGTCATATGGCACGGAGACATGTTGATCAGATGGTGCGACGCAATATCGCTACACGACTCCAGGGGAGCTCGAGGTTACCAGTGGGAGGAGCATCTGGGACACGGCCCCGAGAGCAGGAAGAATCGCTCCAGCAAGCTGTCCATCGGGGGAGATCAGAGCTTCAGCAGCAACCACAGAGGCCTCCAAGCAGTACAGCGACACAACCAGGATCATCTGGTACGAGGATGAGTGGCAGCCAGATGCCCCTCCAGCGAGCGGCCGGTTCCCTAGTGTTGGGGGACTGCGAGTCACCATTTTTGGGGTTTCCTAGTGACTGCGGGTCGGCAGCTGCAGTCGATCATGTTCGTCCAGGGCAGCAAACATCTGAGGAGCTTGCGGGAATCTTGGAGTTCTCACTGCAGGGGACCCAGGGACAGCCCCAGGAGCTGAGTAACTTGCCAACGAGGGTGAGGGAGCGATCCACACGAGTCAAGAAAACACCAAGAAACTTGAGTGACTACGTTCTCCATTGTGTATAACAATATGTACAAATGCTTAGGGTAAAAAATCACTTGGAGGGAAGGACTGTTATGTACTTTCAGCTCGGTTGGTAAGGCTGAGAGTGTTGTGTTGTCTATGGTTCGTTAGTCAGCAGCTGGCATCATGGCTGATAGCTCGTCAGATAACCTGTGTAACCAATGTATCGTGTAATGCAGACACAGTACGTGTAACGGGTACATAAAAATTTGTTTACGTGCTTAGGTAAATTTTTTTTCTCTGTGTAAAACTTAAAAACGCGATCCTTGAATTTTTTGTCATTAATTCCTCAAATTACTACGATCAACGAAATTTCGTGCTGATGAATTCACCTTTAAAAATATAATAATAATATGGGCACATTTTAGTTAAATCCACTAGTCATAAAAGCATGTAAGTTAAGATACCATGCTTACTTTTATGGAGCCCTTGGAAGTCTGAAGACGAAGACATCTGGGTTGACATGAACATTATTCGCACATGCAGACACAAAACATTGATGACTATACTTTGCCATGATAATGGCAGTTTTAAGAACCAGTTAATAATTTCTATAAATTTAAATAACTAACAACACAATACCAGCCAAAATTACCCAGAAACACACTAAAAAAGTTGCCAAAACAAAGCAAACAGGACCTACGGAAACAAACTGGTATTAAAATTAAAAGTTGGAAAAAATATTTTGATATTTATAAGGATATTTGTATACATACGTACAACTTAAATATAAAAAATATGATTTTACAACATACTAAATTAAAATACGAATTATAATTAATTTAATTTAAAGTTCGTAATGAGTAGTTAGTTGGCAGCTGCTGCCATCTACTGGATGTCCAAAAAAGTTGATCAAGGAACCAATCTACCCATTTAAGTTCCACCCCCCTGGACACCGGCGTGCAGCTGGGTTAAGGCCAAGGTCGTGTGACGTAACATCTCCCTAGGCTTACTGCGCCTTGGCAGCAGATGGATAAAAAATTGTAAACTCCCCATTATTTGTGTTAATTGGGACCCGCCGATGCCCGGATAATTGAAATCCTGTAAAAAAAAAATAAACCCGGATAGGTCACGGTAAGGGCCGTCTTCGAATTAGTGTCTCAGCTTAAAAAAATACGGCACTGCCTAGCCATTAGTTCACGGTCATTTATAACAGTCGAAGAGAGAAAGATAAGATCATGCTGACCTTGCACACTGAACCATCCATGTACCGTCTTCACACGTAACAATTTCTGAAGATAACAACAATGAATTATTGTGTCTCTTTCTTAGAAGTGAAAGTTTGCTGGTAATTTTACCTTTGTTGAGATAAATAAGACGGTCATAGAGTTTATCCCTCACAAATCTCATAATGCAATGTATTTCTACATCAAGTCTTTTCTGTTTTTTTCCTCCCATGTAAATGTGTTTTATCACTCCATGCATTCACTCCAGGTGCATGTTGGTATTGAGGCCAGCGTGAAGACGATAACAATAGGCCCAACTTGCAACAGATTCTCTGTACTCGTTTTCAAAGTAAAGGCCAAATTCTTTAGTTTCAGGGTCACTCTGTAAGTCTATCAAAGCCTGTTAAAACATAGAAGAAAAAGCATTCTTATCTCGCTCTTCGAGTAGTGTTCGGAGGAGCTTGTATGTTTCAGCTTGCTTCTCGCGGCTTTTTACTTTACAAAGGTTCTTTCGCCAAGCTCGATCTACATGCCATGTACAAAATAAGCGAAATCTAGGTGGCTTCATTACTTTCATCCATGCATTGTAAAAGGATTGTGCCATATCTGACATGAATACGCTTGGTTCGAGTGAGATAAAAATTTTGTTTTTAATAATTGAAATAAATATTTCAATTATATGTACATCGCTTCTATTCAAAAACATGAATGTGCATGGAAAACCTTGTAGCATGTTATCCAGTACCAAAACTGTTGTCATTTCGAATCCGTACGAATTCAAACCATGTGTGCTGTCAAAGCATATACAATTACTCCCGTACTTCTTGAGCAGCTCCTGTTGCGCTTCGTTCATAATTATAAGAACAAAATCATTCTCGTGTAACTGAGGGTGTGTCTCTAAAAGAACGTCCTGAGGTTTGTAAAAACAAACTAAGTTCCCTACAGCCTCAATCTTGTGAATCCACGATTCAACACTCGTGCAGTCATTGTTGTGACGCACAGCTTCGGTTTTCAGATTATACTGCTGTTCTATGTTGAAGAGGTCTTTCCTCGTTAAAAGGTGTGTGCGTTTTATTTGGTCGTGGGTAATAGAATCTCTAATTTCATAGAGTATTATGTCAAATGAAATCTTCATAGCAATCTTACTTGCGATGTCACATCTTTCAGGTTCGGAGAGCCTCAAGCGACCTATGTCGGACTGGTGGCCAACGTGTGTTTTACAAAATAGAGCTATTACTTAATTTGAAGTATTGAATGTAACGTCAGGACAGTGCAGTTGCAGGACAGTGACCATTTATTTTATTAGTTCCCAGAACTTTCTCGTGTCTCTTGTCTTTACTTTCCGACCTAAAATAACCATCACGATAGCACACAAACGTCATCTTTGTGGAACCATCTGTTTTACATGTGTTTTTGACCGCCTTGTAACAAACTTGCAAGCCTCATCTTTCTCTGTTTTCCTCTTCCAAGCATAAAAATCCCGTTCATTAGAAAATTCAAGTGATTCCTTTGCAACAGAAATATCATGCTGCCTAGTATAGTGCTGTACAATGTCATCTTTCGTTGTAAACATGTCAGGTCAAAGCTGGCATTTTACACGAAAATTAACATCTCGCTTCAAATTCTTTGCTTCAATATGACGTTTAAGGGAAAATTTATGATCACTTTTATAATCGCAAACATCACAATAAAATGCATAATGTGAATCGGAATGTACTGATTTTATGTGATGTGTCAGCGTTCTGTTGTGACTAAACATCTTACTGCAACTATCACACTTGAACTCAGTCATCACGTAAAACTCATCAGATAACTGGCCTTAAACATTAAAACTACTGTTCACCTCACAATAATAACTCCAAGAAACACTGACCTTGCAATTCCTACAGAAAGCACACAATATTTTGCGACCGTCTCTTAGCGGTACGTATGTAATGAATGTTCCACACGAGAATAGCATTGTCGAAAACCAGCCAGCACACTAACATTCCCACCTTTTACTTTCACCATACCCCTTTTTTGGCCTGGGCCTGGTCAGGTACGCTGACTCCCCCACCCCCTTTAACTTGACCTTTTTTTTTTCCACTAATGTTAATCCTGCCCCTCCTTTTTTCGTCAGGAGTGTTGGGTGTGCCGAGCATACCCGAGGCTAGCCGAAGATGCGGCACAGTTGTCAGCGGCTAGACACAAGTCCCTTCGTCCAGCCGAATGCCAGCCAGACACGTCACTCGCCAAGCGCCTGCCGTGCGTTGGCGGGCGGAAAGTAACTCAGCAGCGTGTGAAACAACATTCAAACAAACGGGAGACGGGAAGCAAAAGTCAGGACATCCCCCTCAATTTTAAAGAGTGACAAATGTGACAGCTGAAAGGGGGGTGACACAAAGGGTCGGTACAAACAGTGATGCAGAGTTTGGCGGCCCACGCGATGGCTTGCAGTGTTTGCTGGCCGCTGGCCCGCGTGACAGTAATTTTAAGCGCTGACAATTTTTACTTCTCTTTTTTTTCTGCACTTTTAAATCGTCCCGGATTATTCAATTCCCGAATTAGCGCATCACAGATTAACGAAGTTCTACTGTATTAACATTGGCAGCAAGTGATGTTGAAATATAAATTGCAGCATTAAATTTGGAGATAATTCCTGTATTAATTAACAAACAATTTCTTACTTCACCATTACAGTGGATATTTGTATAGTTTGTGATACACATATAGTAAAATTTCTTAATATGTTGTTCCTACCGTTTGTATGTATATACTTAAGTGGAGTCAGACATTTGTAAAAAAAAAAAAAAGTGGGTAAGTGATAATTTTTTTTTATCACATGGTCATATGTATGTAGCTTATTTTAATTAGTCACCAAGGTGTGCTTATTATTCTGGTTAAACAATTTATTTACTTAAGGCTTGGTCTCACAAAGAAAGTTTGTGATTTAATTTTTATGGGATTACATTGCGCTAAGGGCTACCGCTGTAAACTAAGTGTAATACAATGGGTGTAGAAAGTTGCACAAGCGTTAGTAATTTTCATCAATTGTGTGACTTACTATACTCATTAGTAATTATCTGTCGAGATATTTGTTGATGGAACAACAAATACAAGAAAGGTGTTGTTTTAAATTTACAGAAATATCTTTAAAAAAAATAAAGTATGGCTTATGAAACAGAGCCATAAAAATACTAAATGCAGTTAAATTAACTAATAAAGCACGTACTAACCTTTCTATTGAAGTTTGAACCAGATTGAGATGGCGTAGTGGTAAGTCACTGGGCACATTACAGAGGATCCAGGTTCTGGTCCCAGGGCAGCCATCTTGATTTTCTGTTTTCCATGGTTTTCTGAAATCACTCCAGGCTAATGATGGAATGGATCCTTACAATAGGCAGCGGCTGTTACATTCCCCAACATCCCTGTTCTGTGTTGCAGTGTGTTATGGTCTCTGATGATGTCAATATGGAAGAAATGTTAACACCCAAATTTAAAAAAAGCTTAAATGGTTAAGTGGGGTTTCCCTCTTCTTCCGACAGATCTACCACTGTATTGTTAAGAGGCCGCTGAGATCGGCATGCCAGCCTTGTGGGTTTCCTAGGGAAAACTCTGCCTCCTGGAGTGGGCACGACTCAGTTAGTGCCTGCCCCTTCACTTAACATTAGCCTGGCCACCCTACTGTCTAGGGGGTTCTGCAGGTACCCAGAGCACAGTTATGTGAAGGTGCCATTGTTCTTTCAGCTTTGAGTGTTAAGTCATGGGACTTTGATGATGTGACACTTCTAAGCATTGTGAGTCCTTTCCTTAAAGGTACCCAATAAGTATTAAATACGGGGCCGACCCGCATAGAGAGAGACTGATGGCAATACTAGTGAATCTTCAGAGACACTAGACTGAAATGAAAAGGGTGAGTGAACCCTTTACAAACGACAGCATGCAACGAGCAACAGTCTTCATTACAAGGATCGAAGAATCTGGAAAGGTGTTGCGGGGTGATGGATAAGTGAGTTATGCAAAACAGTGTGTTGGGACCGAGGTGCGTTGTAAGAGATGAACAATAGAGGAGCCACTGTCGAGCAGTTCCAGGGGGGAGAGTAATTAGTGGACTTATTAAAGTGTGTTTTATTTCTGGACATTAATTCATTTCATTTTAATTTATGAAATAGTGTAAATATTATTAAATAAATAAATTATAATTAATGAATTTGGACTATTCTTTAGGGACCTGTATTCCCACTAGTAACAGTATGTAGGGTCTGATTATAATTGGGCATACATTCAGAAAACATTTATCCTATTGCTTTTTTATTGAAACACAAAAAATTGTATTGTAAGTGCAGCCTAATAGTTTTTGTTAACGTGTGCAGGACTTGAAACCAGCTAATCTTCTGGTGAGCAGAGATGGTGTTTTGAAGATCGCAGACCTCGGACTGGCGAGGATATTCTGGAGCGAGACGCGCCCTTACTCCCACCAGGTGGCTACGCGGTGGTACAGGGCCCCGGAGCTGCTTTATGGTGCACGCCACTATACGCACGCCGTCGACCTGTGGGCAGTGGGCTGCATATTGGCAGAGATGCACAACCGACACCCTCTCTTCCCAGTAAGATATCACTGTTGTACTTGAGTCATAGAGAAAGATAGGACCTAGTTGGTTCATTGTAAAACTGACACAAATGCAACCTGAGTACATTTTATTCTTATCACCTCTTCTGTTGTTTTGCTTGATTCCAACCAATGGTGAGATTTAAATTGATTTGGATCAAGTGACCTATTTACATCTATGTGAAACTAAAACTTTTTTGCATTGGTTAGATGTAAGACACTAGACTCGTGTTCACATTTCAGTCTGGTCGTCCTTATTTTGGTTCCCAAAAAAAAAAGATAATTTTGGAAGGTTTCTTTTTATTGGCCATATCTGATTCTTTCCACAGCATCTTTGAATTGTGTGTTTGCATATCAAGTGTGTCTAATGGCCTTGTTGACAAGACGTAGAAATTCTTGTTATAAAAAAAATTATTTAATTTTATCTTTCCATTGATTCTCCATTTTTTAGGCACAAAGGGTGTAAATAATATTTTTCAAAAAAAAGGTTTTATGTTTATTAGTTCTAATATTAATAGGCTCTCACCATCAGGAAAAAATAACTCATTGTTTCAAACAGTTATTTATCCACAAATATTCAAACAGTTACTAATCCTAAAATATTTACTGTTAAGCCAAAAAATGTATTGCAAAAGTTTTACTGCATTTAGTTGCTAATCATTTCCAATTTTCAATATGGTAGTGGTCAATAATTAATTATTTCAAATCATAGTTGCAAATGTGATCAAACTAACTGCAGCCAAATATGATGAATTTTTGAATAACAGTCACAATATATTTGTGCCCTAATAGTGGCAAAAATTAAAAATTAAAAAAATAGTTATGAAGAAGCATATGAAATTCTATTATGTAGGAGACATCTTCCTTAAAAAGGTTTCACTGTTATTTCTAGAGGATTATAATGGAAAGTGCCAGAATACTCAAATGTCTGTAGGTCATGAAATTCTTGAAAAAGTAACTAAACAAAAAGACTGTTAACAAGAGCCAGAAAATTTTTTCCAAAATAAAGGCTAGCAGTGAAAGTTAAAAGACTTTAATTTCTACAAGCATTTTGCTAACTTAAGTTTGTTGGAGATTGTCCACTTAAATTATGTGGAAATTATCCTTGAATACAGTTTAGCTTTCTGATATAATAATTGGGACATTCCTGTGAATAGTAGATCTATTTCAAATCATATTTAATGTGTATTAACAAGACACTGTGTGGTTGTAAAATGTTTTACTAAGAGGTCCTAAAAAGTTCTTAGATTCTTTCACCAAGTATTTGTAAAAACCCTGATACTGTATCTTTGTTTTGTGTGCATGAACATGTTTGACTTAATTTGTGTTCTAATATGGCCAAGCAAAAAGAGGATCGTCCATGACGTGCGCAGGGTGAGACGGACATCGAGCAGCTGGCCATCGTGGTGCGCACCCTGGGAACCCCGACCGAGGAGTCCTGGCCGGGGCTCACCAAGCTTCCGGACTACAACAAGATAACATTCCCGCACTCGCCCGGCTTGTCGTGGAGGAAGATGCTGCCCGGCGCCTGCCCCGAGGTGGTCGGTCTTGTGAGGAGATTCCTGTTGTACCCCGCCGGTCACAGGTTGCCTGCTGAGAAGGTCAGAGCCCGCAGTTTTGTGTTGTGCCACTCTGTGGTTAGACAGTTATTCAGTACCACAGCCATGTGGATTATCAGCCTTCAAATAGTTTTGACAAGAATACCTAGTGTGAAATGTAACATGATAGAAAACAAGAAACACTGTACTAAAACAAAAACTGTTGTTAACTAGAAAATTTGAGCAAACGTTTTAAAACCACCTGCAGTAGTGTGACCTGGTGGCCAACAGATGGAATCCACCTGAAAAATTCACACACGTGCATGTGCATGCATGCACATGCAGACTTGCCAACTTTTGAAATCCTCAATTAATAAAATACATAAAAAATTATATAACACGCGTAAACTGCTCGCGGTAATTGAAAAATTAATACACTTTCATGATAACACATTTTTTTTCTAGTACATAATTTAAATTATGTAATCGTTTTAACATACATTAACATTGCAGACCAAAACAATAATGCTCATTGTTTACCATTATGGAAACATTTTTGCTTAGTATCACATCAAAGAAAAAAACTTCGTTCCTTGTGGTACCCTACAAATCAACTGAGTGTACCTTTGTTACAATATACACTGATATCAGTTAACTTCCATGCTCCGTATACACAAAGGATTTAATTAAAACTACTTGCCAGAAATATATTAACTTTTTTTAATACTGTAAACAAAATTCCTAATATAGGATATAACTGATATGTATAAATACACTCACCAATTGAGTCGGGAATGTTTTCTTCAGATATGACTGAGTAAGTATAAGTAAGCACAAATAAACAAAAGAATAAAAATACACACAAAAATTGAAAAAACAAAAAGTCTGCACACACACAATTGCCTAGATTATTCTTTTTTTTAAAGATGCTGCAGTTGTTTTTTTGACCTTTCTTAAGAATTCTTCAGAAAACTGCTGTTCATAACAGACTCCTGTTTGGCTGCACTTAATTACAAGCATGCTTTCCAAGGACTGGACTGAAAGCTGTGACCTGAATTTTTTCATATTTTTTGTCACAAGACAACACGCTCTCACACTCCGCATTGCTGTGCGGGATAGTCAGTATTGAAAGCATAATTTTGGCTACTCTATCAAACTTTAGGAGTGTATCCAAGCCCACAATACCAGCTATTGTGGCCCATTTCACATCAACACACTCATCTGTACTCACAAGAGAAGAGATGTCTTCTAGCTGGAGAGCAGTAAACTGTTTGTGCAGCTCATCCATTGCAGCGTCAACCGTCTCATTCCCTTTCACTGGCAATATAAAAGGAAACATATCTATGAAATACCTAACATTATTAGCAAAGGCAGCATTTTCAATATCATCAATATTTGCAATTTCTGCTTTTTCAACAACTTTATTCTTCAACGGAAATTTGTAATGGATGTAATCACAGGCAGCTGTGAAATACTTCCTTACTGCAGTATAAAATTCAAGCTTCTCAGTATCAGCTAGTGAGTCAACAATTCTGGAAGTAGGGCAACCAATAACTAACTCTGAATCTTGTCTCTGATTTTCAAGATGATGATACCTGACTTCAAGTAGTGGCTTATTCTTGATTGCCACCGGTATTACACATTTTGAATACAGTTCCTGCAGCAGGCCGCAAAGCAAATTTCTCAAAATATGTATTTTTGGTGATGCTGACTGCAACAATACATTAACTTTGTCGAAAGTATGTGTAACATGAACTAAAAACAAACAGAATGCTTTATTTGATGGTGTAGACAAAAACATGAACAATTTTTCCTCGCGTGAAAGAGTGCTGCATTAATTTTTTAATGTTGATTTTGCTGATGAAACACTATTATTGAAGTTAGTGCACTTTTTTTGTACATTCCCATCCAGTTTCTGCTTCTTTGCAGCAGCTTGTGAGCTACTAAAGCTTGCTTGCTTCACTTCACATTTTTTTAAAAACAGTTGAGTACCTGATACTGATTTTCCACTCTCAGATGAATCACTAGAAGTTGCACACTTAGATTTCACTGGAACAATTTGTGTCGATATAGAAGTACTCTTTCCTAAATCACAACTTGGAATTTTGTAAGTCATCAGTGATGACTGCTGTTTCTGGACAGATACTTCATAATTAAAAAGACTCAACAGTGGCTCCCATTGCTCAAGTAAGCGAACTAAGCTTTTGGCAAGTGACAAGCATCTTGTACATATATGTTTCAATATCTTTCTTGCAATTTTTCTTTTCTTTTCACACTTTTTTCCAGAAAATAATAGATATCAACCAGAACATCTTCAATTTGACACGGGAGAGTAGCTGCTGCTTTCTCTGCGGCGAGATTGATAAGGTGGCGTGGACAACCTACAACAACAAGTTCTGCCCGACTCTCTTTTAAAACTGCTGCAACACCATTTTTGTGTCCCAACATTGCAGGGGCATTATCAGCAGAAAACGCAATTAGATTTTCTAACGGAATATTCAAACGTCGCAATTCTGAAATAACTAACCCCCCCAATATTTCTTCCAGTAGAATCTCCCTGGAGTACTGGTAATGATGAAAGCAACCTTGACACTATCATTTTCAAACTTGCATCACAAAATGCTACTGCTAGTGGATATATTTTGGAATCAGAGTCATTGCTGCCGTCGGTCGCGACTGAAAATGCCACAGTTTGTAAATTACAAACAATTTTATCAGTTGCATCTGTTGCCATTTCTTTCACGATAGCCGTCGACTTTGTTCTTGCACAACAAATTTTTTTTGCTACTTCAGAATTTGAAAACATTTTTCTGAATAACGGGCTGGCGTGATCCGAAACATTTAAAGGAATATTATGTTCAACCAAAAAGTTTGTAAACATAAATTCTGCGCATATTACAGCATCGCCTGTGCTGTTATTTTTAGCGAAATAACCACTAACCTTTGAACTGACTGCGACACTTTTAATATTTGCGAGATGTTTTGAACAGTTCACGTGGAGATTGATGTCATATCTTCCGCCATGCCCATGTTGATGTCGCATCTACACACTGAAAAAAATGTGAACTGTGTTCCCTTGCTTGATTTTAGAATACACGGAAAATCCCGCGTGTATGTATCGCGAAATGCCTGAGAATAATGTGTAACACGTTGCGGGGGCATTTTCTTCTTCACTTGATTCCACTTCCGTTTATTGTGCACATAACACGTTTTTATTAAAAACATGCAATAAATTTGTTTCCTAACATGTAATAAACAAATTCAAAATTGGCTCAACTTTAACTGAAGAATCACAACATACGCTAATGCACGACACCATCTTGCCAAACTAAAAATGCTATTTAAACTGGTTCGTGATTGGTTGTAAGTGCATCAATGTAACTCAGGCGGCCAATAAGGAAAGCTATACAATAGAACAACAAATTACGTGGTTCGCTGGCCTTCTACCAATAATATAACTCAATTACCGCACTCGTTTCCACAGCAACATCACATGGCAACAGCTTTCACAAACCATACAATAAAACATTTAAGGTCTGGTACTTAAAATTCGTATATTTTACGAAAAAATCGTAAAGGTTGGCAAGTCTGCACATGCATGCACACACGAGCGCACACATGTTACTAGCCTGGCCAAATAAATATGTTTTTCTAGCTTCTACAAAAAATTCAATAGCCACTCTTTAAAAAATTAAATTTGGAGAATTTAATGCTATTTGCCTGGTTTGTTGGTGCAAACATCAGTTCTTAGTTCAGATCTGTTATAATCATGTAGGCAATAGCCATGCAGGGAACAAACGTTTGCAACTTACTTCAATACTTTCATTCAGCTTTTAGTCAATTTTCAGTGTGTTGTTAAAAATGTGATTCTACCATAACAGTACATTATTTTTTCACAAGTGTATCATTAATCATTATTGTCGCAAAAGTTATAAAACCACTTTCACAAAAAAAGCCATTTGTTTGCTATTTGCAATTTGGAAGTTATTAAACACAGTAATTATCTAAAATTAAGTCTTCAATTGTGAGTGCTATAAACATACTAAAGGTACACAGTAACGTATATTAACACACTGTGTGTATTTCAGGCGCTGGTTCACCCATATTTCTTCACAGAGCCACTGCCCTGCCTGGTGTCTGCGATGCCGAAGCCAGAGGATGGCCACAGACAGAGGTTCAAGAGAACTGAATATAATGTAGACATGCCTGCCGACCAAATGTTCCAGGCGTTGAACAGCCTGCTGGCTGCACCGACAGATAATTAGTGGTTACGTGTGAGAGGAAATACCAACTGTGATTCATGTAAGACTCAGTGTACTTCTGACCAATATGTTCCTATGAACATGCATTTCCGAAGGGGAAAAGAGTGACAGATAGCTTACTTGCACTTCTATGTTCAGTGTTTTTTGAACTTTGTACCTGAAATTTTAAAAATAAATTTAATACTCTATTAATATTATGTACATAAATTATAGTTATGTTTATGTGCAGTGTTGCTAATTTATTATGTTACCTAAATAATGGTCATTTCTGTATGAAAAAGAAATGGCTTGTTTCTTTATTTAGAGTATTTATTTTCTGTTTATGTCCTCTCTTATGTGCATGTTTGATTAAAATTTTGCATAAAAAGTATTGTTGTTTAATGTACAAGTATTACCCTTCGGGCACTTTCTGTGCTCTGCTTTTGTACACCCCGGCATTTTTTTTGGTAAAAGAATGTGCACACTTTCTCATGCACCTTGACTAATGGCAAACTTGTGTTGAGTGAATAGTAGCTAATTATCCAAGTGACTTAATACCTGTACAAGGACTTGTATACTACAACTTGAAACTTCTGGGAACGTACATTGTTCCGACCTTGGCTTAGTGTGCACAATGTTGTGTTTCCACGTGTGACAACTTGGAGCGCTAAGTAAAGTTTTTTTATTGATTTATTTATTTCAGTTCTATTTATATTTAAAAATGAAGTTTTCTAACTTTGGTAACCTAATAGTAACCTTAACTTATGTAATTTATGCAAAATGGAAAATAATTATTTGGATGGTAAGAAATATGCTGCTTTGAGATTTCCATCAACCACCAAGGACTCAACATTTTTTTTAGTTTTTCTAGTAATTCGAGAGAGTTATGTAACAAAACAAAATATCTCATGAAATTCATCATTGCATGCTCATTAATAGGGTAAAGAAAATAAATTATGCATTATGCACAAAATTACAAAATTTTAATGTCTCAACTAAATGACTTGATCTTTTGTTAAGTGTATGTCCTGTGGTGTCTACTGCTTAGCTTTCACTTGCTATTTATATGAATGATTGTTTCCATTGTATGAGTAAAATTGTTATGTTAGGTCAATTTACACTGTAACAATGTATAAAACTTAGCTTTCCTACTCAATTTTACTAATCAATAAGCAATAAGGAGCCACTGAAAAGGGGGGGGGGGGGGTGAAATAGAAGTCATATTGGAAAATTTATTTTAAATACAGTAGAACCCTGTTATAATGTTTTTCAAGGGAGCACAAGAAAAAAACATTATAAGCAGGAAAACGTTATAAGCAGGAAATCTCAATTTAGCACTTAACAATGTTCGAGCTTTGTACCAATGGACTCACCAAGCTATGTAAACAACTTTAATGTTAAAACCAAAGATAATATACTTGATACATGAATTTTCTGAAACAAACCAATAATTTTTCAACTTCGTCTTGTTCCCTGGTTAAATTTTCTTTCTCTTAAAAGATACACTGCCACATTTTTTGTAAAATTGTCTCACGATTCATGACGACAACATTAAGAATGAGAACGTCTACTCCTTTGCCAACTAAAAATGTTTAATTTTGGGATTCCTACGTATGAATGAAAAAAAAAAAATTATTAGTAAGCAATAGAAAACACTTTTAGTTATGCCCTCGCTCAATGGTTGGCAACTTAAATATCGTAGGACTATGTACGTGCCTTGAATACCCACTGGATGGCAAGGAACAGAAGAGTTGACTAAGGGTGCCAACTGACACATAACTATGAACATTGTGTACCTTCAGTATATTGCATAAAATTGTATTTTAACAAACTTCATGTATTGTATGGCAGTGATTGTAAACGTAAACATACATAAAGGAAACTTTTTATCGTAAGTGTTGGAATAATTTGGTTTTAAAACATTTTTTCCCCATTTATTGAATGTTAGAAAGCAAACATTATAAGCAGGAAATTACACTATTTATGAACGTTATATGCAGGAAATAAATACATTGTCCTTATGGGGGAAATATTGGGACTTTAAAAATATGACATTATAAGCAGGAAAACATTATATGCAGGAACATTATAACAGGGTTCTACTGTATAATGATAAAAATTTGAAAATTGTAGTTTGATCCCTTTTGTTGAGTGGGATAGTGAAATTAAAAATTTGTGTTGAATTATCCCTGTAAGGATAAAATTTTACAAGTGAGATTTCATGCAGAAATTAAGTTTTGCGGAGTTTGACGCGTATTCAAAGATAAGGCTAGGAAAACTAGACTTTTATTATAAACAATTTTTAACAGCTTCAACATAATAATAAATGCTTACAAATTACTATAAGATAAAACTGTGTGACAAATACCGTTAGAAGCTCTTATACGGTAATTCTTAAAACATTCTGTTACAACAAAATAACTTCCATATAAAGTCTTGAACAAATACAAGCTTGATATGTTTATGGCTAGCCTACACAACTGTTAAGCATGGGCGACGCGTCGCGCTTTACTAAATATTTATAAGAGTAGATAATACATCGGGCACAGAAGAATAAGAATAATTGACAGATAATACTAATGACGACAAACAGCAGGCCGCTAGACTGAGCAGAGGGCTCTTAATCATCTAAGCAAGTGTAAGTGTGGCTTGACGTGAAGCGTCGCAGGCCATCACTTGAGTCCCACACAGTCGCCTAATATCTTAGATGTGAAAACGGGGTAAGCCATTGAAATATAATTTGTATGACCAAGGTAATAAGACACTCGAGGAAGCAAAATTAATCATGGAAAATAGACAAACAAACAGGGACGCAAAAACTGAACATAATTAATACGACCTGCCACCTGCCATATCTAGTATACCAAGTGACGCGGTAACAACGCACGAACAAGAATGTTAGGTTGGATTTGAAAATAGCTTCGCCAAGTGCCACGGAAAAAGACAATACTGCTGCCCGATGGGGGTAACCTAAGATTCACTGACATGGGACGACACATAAAAAAATCCAAAAAAGTTCCGAAGATGCACGAACACATATAAACAGACGTGCGCGAAAAGCGCGCACATACGAACAGACGTACGCGAAAAGCACGGGTTTTTAGTTTAACAATGTCGGCGATAAGAGATCAATTACAAAATTGTAATTTAAATGAAAGCGAACAGACCATATCCAGATACGTGGATACTGAAACAAATTATAATAATTTTTTTGGATTGGTTGAAGAATGAAGGATATTCCTTTTCTATAAGAGACAGTACCGTGCATGTCAAAGCAGGTAATAAATATTTCTGTTTTAAATGTGTGATTTGATTATAGTTTATATTATAATGTACTTTGTTTATGTAGTATGAGCTGGAAAAAAAATTATCTTTGGATTTGTATGGGGCTCATCTCTAGAATGCGATACAAGGGCGCAGTAATGTAGCTAGGATTTGTTTTTTTTTTTTTTTTTGGGGGGGGGGGGGGGTTGGGTCATTTAGTTATTCACCCATCCCTTCCAATAAAGCGGGTGGTTCCCCGGAAAAAAAATAATGATTTCAAGGTCCAAATAGGTGTTATTTAAGCCTTTTTCATGCCACATTTCAGAATATGTAACTGGCAGAAAATACTATATTTTTGTAAGAAAATTGGTTTGTGTGAAAAATTTCATAATTATTTAAATGACCTTTGAAGCTCTTATGCAAACTGCTTGCCAATTGAAACAATCAAATTGAAATGCAGTATCTTGGAATTTAGTTTACTATCAAAAACAGAATGCTAGAACTTGACTGCTTCAAACTGCATTGTTGTAAGGACCAAGGCGATTTATGGCCATGACTCCATGAGTAATGGGGGTTTTCAGCCTGAATACCCAACCTTGAGCCCTCTGACATTGTAAAGGGAGTGGGGAGGGAAGCGTCAGCCCTTTGTTTGGGTAAATCGTAGCTTAGCTTGACTGACCTTCCAGACATCTACTTCAAGAGTTTTACACGTTGCAGTGGCAGTGTTTTTAGGTAGTGTAATCACCGACTCATTTTTCCCTTTGGGGGGGGGGGCCTCTGGACCTCCCCCATCGCTACGCCACTGCAAGGGCGCCCTATGGGCAGGGGAGGGCCGTGTCCATCCCCCCCCCCCCCCCCATCATTCAGGAAAAGGAATAAAATTAGATGTTTTTGAGGATTTTTGCCTGATTTTGAGTAATTTTTGGCACTTTTTGGATATTTTTGAAGGTCTGCCCCCTCCCCTTATGAACTATCATAATGGTCTGCCAATAAATATTTAAGGCCATGTATGTATGTTTACCTAAAATTTCCAGCAATCTGCCTGGCAGGAAAAAAAGAGAAGATGGTAATTGTCACTACAGTTGTTGATTGATGATTTAAAAGTAATATCAGTAGGTACTAATTCAGTACTCTTAAGGAAATTATAAGACTGTACTAAATTTATTTGAAACATTTAAAGAGCTACTAGAACTTTAAAAAACAAAGCCAAAGAAAGGTAGGTATCAAAGTTGTTTACTTATGTATGAAAAATAAATCACTCATTATATTGTCGCGGGGGGGGGTCGATCGGTCGGCTTTACGGTGGATTGTTAGAGGGCGCCACCACGTGGTACGGCACGTGGACCAGGTGAGACTCCTAACTCAGGGCGTGACGTCACCCATGTGAGACGTGATATTCCCCCTTGAAAACGTCTAGCCCTAATTCCTGCCCGCTCTCAGCGTCGGGCACGCTTTTCCCTACGAAGTGGGCTCTCAGGCGTCCCACACGCCGTCACTCTCCACGTGGTCACACAGATAGAAAATAAAAGAATAATACATTAAATTCGCACGTCTGATTTATTCCGCTAATTCCGCTCACACACGTACACGTTTGAAACAGTACAAAAATACCCGCGGCACGAATCGGTCTATAGGTGATCCGCCACCACGTGGTCACACATTGAATTACGTTGTACAAGATAAAAGACCGAGACTGGTCGTAAATTAATTAATAAAACAGTCCCCCGACCGAGAGCTGCTCCGAGGACTAAAAGAAAGCGATTGAGATGAAATTAAAGTTAACAGAATTACTTAACAGAGAATACAAGCGTCTGCTCTCGGTCGTTGATGGCGGAAGACTGAGCTCAGGGGGGGCGGGGCAGTGATGTTAGATAGACAGTGCTTCTGTAATGGTACTGCGCATTCAAAACTATGGTACATTGGTAAAAAATATGGTACATAAAAAATATCTAGAATCAAAAATTTTAGTTTTCATTGCTCAACACATCATTGAATTTTACACTAATGACATTAAAAAAACCTATAAATGGTGTGTGTGTGTGTGTGTATATATATATATATAAATTAGCTCATGCTTTTAAAATCACAAAATTACAAACGTTTGGCACTGAAGCACTTGACTGGCACAATGATTATTCACTATCAGAATTAAAAGAAAATATGTCTGTGACAGTTGGTGTGTTATCGTGGTAGGATGTTCCTTGGAATCAGATTCGGGCACAGGTGTGTTGCTGTCATCCTCTTCAACATCTCGTCAGATGGCTGGAAATTACTGCAGCAAGCACCAGTTTTTTCTTTCACACACTGTGATGCTAGCACAATTCCATTAACAGTATCTGTTACAAGTTGATTCCTGGTCTTGGTCTTGATGAGATTTATCTTACTAAATATGCGCTCACAATCAGCATTCGAGTGGGGAAGAGATAATACTGTGAGAGCAAAATTAGGCAGTGCTGTATGCAAAACATTCTCATCTTCATTCTTGAATTTCAGCAACTTATCCCAGAACTTGTCAGGTTCTTCCTCTTTAGCGATATCATCTGCTAAAGTTTCGAATGGTAGGTGCCTCCATTCATCATCAATTTGTTGCATTTCGCACATCTCCACAGGCTTTGCTCTCTTTACTTGGTTTGCAAGATCCAGAAGAGATGGAGTTGTAATGCGTTCCTTCTGCGACAAAGCTTTCTTTGGATGCAATACAGAAATGGAATCATACATGGGGTCTGCAAAATCAAATCGTCGTTTTATTCCTTGACACTCTTTTATGAGGAAGTCTCGACATTTCGTCAGTAAGTTTTCGATCAGATCGGACCTATCTTGAACACTTTGCTTATTTATTTCTGTCATTACACCTACACCAAGATAGATGTTTTGAAGTTGCAAAAAATGCTGTTCAGACTCGGACAGATAGACCACAGAGGTGTGTGTGCCACATAGTCTTGTTCCATATATGCACAAAGTAATACCCAGTAGGAACTTGCCATCTTCTGTTTTAGAACAGTAAGTAGTACTTTTTCAGACTGGAAGTACTTATTCACTGAAACAAACTTTGGAAGTACCCACTTCAGGAAAAGATAAAACAATTTCATGAATGGGTCCTGGAGAGAATTGAATATTTCTTCGGCAGCAATGGTACGGTCTTGCCACTTATATGAGAAGAATAAAAGCAATGTGTCCCATTGTTTTATTACCCTCTACACTACAACAAACAAAGACAGCCATCTAGTTTGTGCAGGGTGTAATAACTTGTGCACCTTGATTTCCATAAATTTTTGGAACTCTGAAAGTTGAGATTGCTGTTTTGCACTGCATTTCATGTAGTTGTATATATTCCTTGCGAGATCTTCACATCTACGTGGCAGACATTCACATGCTTCACTTGCACACCGATGAAGAGAGTGGCAAACACATTTCATTACAATGATCCCTGGACAAGGTTTTTTCAAACGACTTGTCACCGAATTATGTTCGCCAACCATTGTTGAAGCAGAATCTGATCCAAAACCGATTATATTTTCATTTGGAATGCAATAATCAGAAAACGATTTCATTATGATCTCGTACAGATGTGCTCCTGTTGCTCCTTGCTCAGCAGAGGCTGCATCACAAGATGGAAACACTTCTGCGAGATCCCAAAACTGGCTTACCACTCGCCCAATAAACGAATCATAAAAACGCACCACAACACATTGGAGTTTTTGTAGCACCTATATCAGTTGATTCGTCTGTCAAAATAGAAAACTTTACCAGCTTTAACTTTTCTGAAAGTTCGTGTTTGTGTGTAGCACCAATAACATTTTTCACAACAGCAGTAGCCTTATTTCTTTTCATGACCATGCCTTGGGCTATTTTAGAGTCAGGGAAATTCAGTAGCATAACTTCTACTAAATGATCCATTGCAGAGAAAGGAATATTGTGAGCAGCAAAATATGCTGCAATCCTTATTTCTGCTTCTTTTACCTGATTTTGATGAGGTGTAACAGATTTATTCTGGTTTAAGAAAAAACTTATACAGTTTACTGATTTCATGTTCGCATCCTTCATAGATTTTGAATGTTTGCCCGAGTTTCCATGCAGTTTTAAAACAGATATGTCAGCTTTCATTACAACATTACAAATTTTACATTTTGCTTTAAAACAGTCTCCCAGGACTGGACTCATCCACAGTTTCATGTCATCCAATTTTTCCCATTCCCGACGATATTTCTGAACACGTTTTTATTTTTTATCACTTTTGAGAGCACATTTTTTCTTAACAGGAGAATGTACCCCAGGATCATCACTATCTTCTCCGCATGAACTCATTATGTTAGCACACACTACCTCTAATCTCTAAAAACAACACTATAAAGGCAGCTAGCAATATAAACTTTTGATGTATAATTCCGATGATTCCGACTTTATAAAATATTATTACGGAACAGATATCACTCCACCGGCGAGGCGAGGTAACTAACTACTGAAAACAATCAACAATGTAATGTAATTCGTTTCATGTTCAGTGTGATAAGCTTTCCAGCGTTTCCTTCCCCCTTCCCTTTAAGATTTGAGCAACGCGGGAACTGCCGTCATATGATCTGACAGTCCCGGCAGCCCAGTTGGAATATTATATTACAGATCGTTGCCTACGAGATTGGGAAGGCCTTCGCATCGCTGCGGTTTTCGCATGTAAAAGTGTCGATACAACTGTAGTTCCAAAAACACCGCAAGATGGCAGGGTTTTACGCTGTAGATTTACGCTGTCGTATATGGGAGTTATCTTCAAAATTTGTAAATTTTAACATAAAAACAAACTAGCGCGGGAATTAGTTGGGTGTTTACATTTAAAAAAATGTGTATGTACTTTTACATTTACATATAAAATATATAATAAAATAAGCATCATAATAATGAATTACAAATTCTACTCACCAATTTTTTCTTGTTGATGTGACGAATAGCATGAAAATTCCTTCTTGCAGTTTAAAACATTACAACAATTACCCGGCAAAAAATATTCACAGACCCGAGAAATATAGTTACCTATACTATTAACAGTTTCAGTAACTTTCTGCATAAAGGTTTACTGTTGAACTGTTTCGCGCGATAGTATTTGTCTGTACATCTCATCGCAATGTTGCTCAACAATGGATTTAGCAGCTTCGTCAACAACAACAAGCACAGTTTCTTATTGTCACATTTCGAACATTTAAGAGTGTCAATAAATCTTGTCTTACAATATTGTGTGAGCGATTCTCGTACACCTTTGCTCGGCAAAAATTTTAATGCACTTTTACAAAATTCCACAATGATCATCACAAGAGAAACAAACGAAGCCTTAGCATATCTCAAGCCACTTCTGTCTTGATTATGGATTAGCATATTTAACGGTGAATTACTGGATACTGTGGCTAGCAAGTCGATGCAGTGAATGCAGTTGGTGTTCTCCTCGGCAACTCTTACGAGATAGCCACAAACAAAGGCAACTGATGCAGTTTTCATTGTTGCTGGACAGGCTGCAAAGAAAATTTCGCCAAATGTAAAAATGAAAAACAACTTTACTCGCTAATAATTAAGATTGGGTATCAATACTTACTGTTCAATGGACGATTCAGGATTTCCAGCACAGAATTTGGTAGAACGTCAGTCGACTGGGAAGAGTTGGGCTTTGCATGGCATTGTTTTGAAGATGAAAAGCTTGAATCACTCTCCACATTTGCATACATTGATGCTCGTATAATACCAGTGCGTAGGGTTGTTTGTATTGCATGCAAACATGACCGAGCATCCATAGCATCATTAAAACCTCCAAGTTGCCTTAGATGACTGAAGAACAATTCAATGTCGTCACTCGAAAAGTTTCTAGTTAAGACATAGTGAAAACCATTGTCCAGCAAATATGTTATGCAGGCAACTGTTGATTTTGTAGTGATTACAAGTGCTTCATAGGTCTCTGAGCTGAAGGTTTCGTTTCGGTTTCGACCAAGTAATTGAATATAAGCTACATAAGGCAGGAATGTTTGTGTAAGCCACTGAAGATGTTCATCACTCACGGAAAAGAAGTGCAGTTTGTCCATATTCCTTGATCTACAGGATTGTGTTCTGTTGCAAACATCATGAATGTCAAACCACTTTCTCACTATTTTCATGAAGTGAACTGTTGCCTGTAGACTGTCTTTGTCGGGAAAGTGTTCACTTGAAAGTGTGCTGCATGTCTCAAGTGCAGCAGTCACTGGTTCAGAAAATAACAGTTTTGCTCGTTTTACATTCATTTTTTCCAAATTTGAAGGATATACCATCTTCCGAGACAAATTCCGAACAGGGGTAAACACAGAGTTTTTATGTAACTTATATAAAGTTTGCACATGCTTTCCTGTTATCTGAGTCCCATTTAGCCTGAATGTCCTCTCCAGAAACTGTGTCCTGATATTTTTTATTATGTGACTCTGGTCAAAGCTAAGGAATATTTTTCTTGTCTTGTCTGTAGGATGATTTATCACTGATGTGACAGGCCCTTCACATAATTTCTCATACATTGCCACATTTACAATGGAATTATCAGCAACAATTCTCAGCACACAAAATCCCACTTTTTCAATGGCTTCTATTACTTGCAGAGTTTTTGTGTACAGTTGCGAGCCATCTAAATTCTTGAAAAAGAAAAATGCAACAGGAATTTGTATCTTGGCAGAAATTCCTCTAAAAATGAAACATAGAAGTATATTTGCCAATTCATCACCATTGTCCATTTTTTCGTCTGATAATTCGTTCCAACCATGAAACTGATCAAGCTGCCTATCGTATAACAACTTGGGCTGAATTGACATCTCATCAATAATGAGTGAACCAATCCGTTTGCCGTCGTCCGGGGTCTCGGGCTCGAGTCCCGGTGTGGCTCCTAGTGGGAAAAGGCGGTTCTTGATCTGTGTTGTCCGGGTGGGCGCCAGACTAGCTCGTTTCTAGTCGTGAATTTGGGGTCGTGGATGTATGTGCCCCTGCGTGGCCCACTAGGGCCGGCGGCGGTGTTGCGTGAGATGATTTTAAATAAGAGACGTGGAGTTGAGGTGGTGGTGTCGTACCTTTTATTCAGAGGAGCGAGTCGTACACAATACAACACTCTACAGAGGTCCCCGGGGGGTTGTTACTTGTTATTCCGTGGCGCCGTATTGTTTGTGTTCCGCGTTACGTGGCCTCGGATGCTGTTATGTCTCAGACGTCTCACTGGGTACGCAGGTAACGTAATTTCGTAACACAAAGGCGGGACACAAAATACGCTGAATTAAGGGGGCGCGTACAGGTTACGTGGCACTCGTTACTCGGGTAACGTAAGTTAGCAATACAAAATACGGGATACAAAAATACACTGAATTAAGGGGGTGCGCACAAGTTACGTGGCACTCGTTACTCGGGTAACGTAAGTTAGCAATACAAAACACGGGATACAAAAATACACTGGATTAAGGGGGCGCGCACAAGTTACGTGGCACTCGTTACTCGGGTAACGTAAGTTAGCAATACAAAATACGGGATACAAAAATACACTGAATTAAGGGGGCGGGCGATTGGAGACGGCCAATCCCGTATGCAAATGTCTCGGCGCGGGTGTTGTGCCCACTGTGGTGAAACACGCACCGCAATTAAGTTTGTCCAAGTTCCCTTGCGGGTTTGTGGTCAGCGCCGTGCGCGTGACCTTAAATAAAGTTCTGTACGTTGCGGGAGACGGCCCGTGCCGTATGCTGAAGAGCAGCCCCGTTGACCAAGTGTGGTGCGGGGTGTCCTTAAGTTGATGCGGCCGGATTAGGTCCTGGACCGAAAAAAAGGGACCGGGTACTCACGGAGAGGTTAAGTAATAAAGGGGGTTTTGTTAATTAGTGACTATATTTACCGGACGTTACTGTCAATGTAGACAAAGGATGTTGCCTCTCCGTGGGACGTAGGTCCGCCCCGGTCCATGAGCTGCGCTGAACTGCCGAACTGGCATGGCGTCCGAGGGAGGCTCGGCCTCTCTCGCGCCAGGCGTGACCTCATTACGCTAGACTCCAAACGGGTGTGTCTGGAAGAGATTTTATTGTCGCTAAAATCCTAATTTAATGTTTCAGGAGGAATGGGTACGGTTCTTCTCTTGTCTACTCAGGTTTCCGCGGTTTTGCCTTTAATTGCTGTTCGGCTCGCCTGACTCGGGTGGGCCATGGCCAGGGGTGTGTTCCGTTAGCGGGAGCGTATACTGGCGGGTGCAGGTCGGGCTCTGGGGTGGTCGTCGGCCAGACGACGTCACGTTCTTGATATGTGCTTAGTGCCTCAAATTCTGTTATCATCGTCTCTGTATGATTTCATCAGTGATTCCTGTTTGACCAGAACAATTCCCTACATATTTTTTTATGGTGGATTTGTGCGGCAAGTGTAATATGTTCATTTCTCTTGCGAAGTTGTAACCTTTCGGTGAAAACATTTCCCAAAGAGAGGAAATTTTTAATGTCTCTTCTGAATATGGCAATTTTCCTTTACCAAACATCCGCAGTTGCTCCAATATAAATTTCGCTTTCAAACTATTATCATTTTTAGCTGCGATTAAATTGGAATACATTTTTTCAGCATGGGAAACTTTCTTTTTTCTTTTAACTGTCTTCCTAGTTCTTTATTTTTTGCTCGTAATTTGGTGATTATTTTATTCTTTTTTACAATGATGTGTGACGAATATTTCTTTGCAACCACTTTATGTGAACATCGACATTTGATTTTGTCTAGATCAATTTGAACTGAAACAGAATTTGCATTAAAATTCGCATCGCTATCTGCAATGTCTGAGTTACAGCACTGTTCTGTAATAGTACTTCTTTGTTGAGGGAATGCACAATCGTGTGTCCTCTTTTTGGGAAGTTTACGGGCCTGTTTTTTATTTTCAACCATGTATGATGGATACCCAGGGAAAATAGTAGGAACAGAATTCGCAAGTAGGTAGTCTCTTGATTTTAGTAGAAATACTAAAGCATTCATTACTAAAATGTTTGCTGCAGACAACTGACCTAGCTGAAGGCTGCCATTTATCACTGCTATCAGGACTTTCCTGTCGTGAAATGACTTTAAGCCATTTGTCACGCAAATCACAATTTTTTGGAAACTGATGAAATGAAATGCCAGTCACCTGTGAGGAATCACTTTTGCAAAATGGTACACATCAATACACCATCTTAAAATATAAACAAATAAGTAAATGTATGTCTTTTTACAGTGTGCAGCGATTCTAAAGAGTTTTACACATCAAAATCATTAAATCCATAGCTAAACGAACTAGCACAGCGTTTATAATGCAATGTTTTCATCATTTTGCACCATTATATCAAATAACTCTTTAGAATATTATATTACCAAAGTACATGCAAAATAGTCGAAATCATTAATTTCTCGCAACTTATAACCGGTAAAGTCCACTTTCTTGCACACGGCTAACAAATAAACTCCAGGAAAATGTTCTTTCATTAACAATTCGACATTTCATGTCATAAGCCATGTGCTAATTTACAGTGTAAACACCTGCGCTCTAGCGGCGTTGTGCGAACTACATTCAATGTTCCACCTGGAAATCATTGATGCGAAGGCCTTCCCAATCTCGTAGGCAATGGTAAAAACCTTAAATACATTCGGAAGTCATCATCAAAACACTTATAAATGTTTTTTTACACATAAATGATATAATACATGCATTTATAAATTTTGTGCCATCAATATTACTTGCAAACCAAACATTAGAATTGAAATACAAATGATCTATTTTACAATAATTTGCAAAATGTCGTAGCTTCACATTTAAAAAAGGAAGGAAAGTAGAAAACATTGTTAAGAAATGTATTAAAGCAACACACGTTATTGTATATTTGTATAAAATAGAAAAGTAATATTTTAACTGAATATTCAAAATATTAAAATCTGTAAAAAGAGAACTAAATCCATGAAAATTCGAGACAAGTGGTAAAAATGAATAAAAATTTGCAAGTTTTGACTTACTTCAAGAAATAATTAAAGAATTTCATTTAACTGTCCAGGCAAACATACAAATAAATTTTGCCTATTCAGAATGGGATGTACAAAGTCTTCTCTACACGATGGTCAGCAGAAAAAGGTTTGCAACAAAAAGGACAGTTAACATCGTTCTCACTGTCTTCGTCATAAGTTGAAACAAGTGAAACACAATCACTATCACAACTAGAAGAGTCAGAGACAACTGTTTCTTCTTTTATCATTTAGCTGATTTCGCTGTTTTCTTAGTCTTCTCTTTGAGAGTGGATGTAGATGCCTGTACTACTTCAACTGAAGATTTTGATGTAAGCTTACCCTGTTGAGATGAGGGATCACATGAAGAAAGATCCAAAGCAAGTCTCTTTCGCAATTTGTTTTGTTCCTTGTGTTGAGATGTCTTTCTTGCATTTCGTTTCTTTTGCTGAGCTTCTTGTACGTTACCCTTATGTGGAGTTCCTGTCACCAGAATTGCTGTCCCAGGTCGGTTGGATGCAGATAGCTGGATTATTGCCACATCTCGCAAGTCTTTTGGACTGACAACTGGTTGTACTGGAGTTTCTTCTGCTCTCCTATTTTCAGTTACGACTTCTGGGTTTAGGAATGGAAACTGGTCCTCGGTAAATATTTCTGGATTAAACGGAAAGATTCCTGTTTTCTTGAATCCATTTACTGCGGTTTGCAAGGTTGCAGCACGTTGGTAACCCTCTGCAAACAGTTTCGCGACCTGCAGCTTTCGCACAACCCTGTTTGGGTTGTTGGCTAACCAATTTTCAATGGCTTTGGCGTAGTACGACTTTAAGGGAAACATGAATGCAACATCGAGTGGCTGCAACTTATCTGTCGAGTGAGGAGGGAGACACATGATTGAGACATAATTTTCACGAGCTTCATCATTGACGTCTCTGTTCCGTGTGTGGGTAAAATGCCCGTCAAGAACAAGTACCACTGGTTTCTCCTTCGATGGCCTAACAATTGAAATGAAATGGTCAAACCATTTTGAAAATAGGGCTGCAGTGATACAGCCCGACTCACTACACCCACCAATAGTCCCTGCAGGAGCTCCATCAAGTAGTTCAATTTGCCAGTTGTTTTATTTTTTTTTGGGGGGGGGGGGGAATATAAGCAGTGGTAGAACATACTGCCCTGCAGCAGACATGCATGTCACAGCAGTTATTGTCACTTCTCGTTCGGCTGAAGAAAGCTTATGCACTTGCTTCTTTCCTTTTGCTGTTACAATTCTACTTGCCTTGTGCTGGACGATGGAAATACCTGTCTCGTCTAAATTAAAAATTCTTGTTCCATCAAAATCTATTTTTTCCAGCTTTTTTTTCAAATGCAGAAGAAAGTGTATACGTTTTCTTTTTTAAAACCTTGGATTCTTGCGATTGATAAATTCTGAGGTCACCTTATTGTATGGCATGGGTTCCTTTTAAAGAAAAGTCTCTTCCATTTCAACCCTGCGCTCTTTGTCTCATTTTAAAAGGGATGTGGTAGATTATTCTTTAGTGCTAACTGATAAGCCTTTCTCCTTAGATCACTGACCGTCAATCCATAGTAGTTGTTTTCAATCTCCAAGCAGTATTGGACTAACAATTTTTATATTGCCTCTGGTAGCAATGGGTGTCTTCCAACTTTCTTTTGTACACATTCCTCATATCAGCAGACAGCTCTGATTTTACATAATCTTTCAGCGTAGCTCTTGGAACATTAAAAAATTTAGATGCTGTTTTATAGCCCATAGTCTCTCTTTTACAGCTTTCACTGCAGCGATCATAGAGTCTTTATTCCATGTTTTCCGTTTCCCCATCTGAAATGTATGAAATAGGCCACAAATCGCAATTCAAGCTGTGTAAGGACATACAGTGAAGAGCAAATAAACAACCGTTAATATAAGAGATAATTTCCCCTTAAAAATACAATGCTGCTGTCATTACAGAAGACAAAATTATAATTATGTATGTAAAAACCTTATAGCTTGTAGTGAAATTCATATTGTTATATATAACAAAGGCAGCTCTGTGCTGTTAAATAATATTTAAAAAAAGGTTCGAAATTAATATTTCTTCAAAAGCGCAATAAATAATGTGTAATTCATAATTATTTATAAAACTTATGCTGGAACATAGGTCTGTGCGAATATGGCACTGGATTTAATTTTTAACAGCCTTTGAAACACTGGTCTTAATTTCGTCCCCAGGACGAAATTTGGCACTGTACATAGGGATGCAAACGATACATCGATGTTTTCAAAACATCGATGTATCGTTCATGAAACATCGATGTTAGCATCGATGTTTTGAAGAGCGATACATCGCCGATGCATCGACGAAAAAGTCGAAAAACATCGACATCGTTCATCATTAAAATTACCCTAGTTTTTTATAATATTTTGGCTATCATTTCATGAATATTTATTGAATATATAAAAAACATTACTATACGACATTTAGTTTTCAAGATACAATTTTTTTAACTGTCTATACTTACTATAAAAACCTAAATTTTTAAGTAGGTATCAAAAATGTAAATACTGAACTATTTGGTTGATTTCAGTATTAATTTTTTACAGTACTTTAAGGTGTGTAAAATCATTTGGAAAAAATAAATACCGTTAAAAAAATTTGTTTACATAAGAATTTTATTTAAATTTTGAAAAATATAGGGAAAAAGCAGCGAGAGTTCATGGACAATTTCATAGCTTGTTGTACATACAAGCAGGGGCGCAACAAACAGGGGGGCAAGGGTATTTTGCCCCCCCCCCCCCTCTGAAACCTTGAAGTGGCGGCAAACGGGGGCAAAGAAAGTGCTGTACAAGTCGGATATGTTATTTCACTTGCTGTGTAATCAATTTTTAGATAATAAAACTGCTTGTATAGCACCATTTTCCACCTTGAAATACAAATTTTCCCGGGGGAGGACCCCCCGCCTCAATAGGGGGGATCGATAATACTTTATAAAAAGGTATATTGCCCCCCCCCCCTTGAAAATTTAGTTGTTGCACCCCTGCATACAAGCTAGTGATTGGTACCGATACGGTCTCGCTAGCTCTATCGAGAAAATTAATGTTACATTTTTAACCTGCACATACACTTCATGCTTTTTCCCTATTTTTGACGTGACAACGTCTAATAAATCTATGAACGCCGGCTGCACGCACGAAAAAGTGTCCCGTAACGCAACGTTTGTTTCGTCTTTTCGTTTTGTCGTGTTTTTGTTTCGTTTCAACCGTTGTGTTGAATTTTTTGGGTTCAATATTTCCGTGTCATCATCATTTGTGGGTTTTTTTTTCAGTTCTCTTAGTACATTTTTTTCTTTGTTTTGTTAACCATATTCCTGTAACGGAATATTTTGTGATGTTTATATCCGTGTTGACAACAGCAATTTTTTGCTTAATTTTGTTTGTTTTTTTGTCCTTTTGGGGTTTTATTTATTTTTTATTTTTTTATTTTTTCAACAGAAAAAAGTTCTTAGCAATGGCGTATGTCCAAAAACTTACATCAAGTCCCACTACGATGTGTCCCGTTACGCTCATTGTATACTTGCGCCGCATCTCTCTTCCACTCGATTGGAACAACATTCGATTTGACTTTTCAATCATGTTTTCGTCGTTTGGATTATTAATATTATGTAATTTAACGATCGTCCACCGATTTTCAGCACAATCGGTACAGTTATTTAAAAGTAATGTTGAATTTTCAAATCCGTTTGTTGACGTGACAATGTCTATAATAAATCGATGAACGCCGGCTGCACGCACGAAAAAGTGTCCCGTAACGCACATTGACCCACTACGATGTGTCCCGTTACGCTCATTGTACGCTTGCGCCGCATCTCTCTTCCACTCGATTGGAACAACCATCGATTTGACTTTTCATTCATGTTTTCGTAGTTTGAATTATTAATATTATGTAATTTAACGATCGTCCACTGATTTTCAGCACAATCGGTATGCTTATTTAAAAGTAATGTTGAATTTTCAAATACGTTTTTGTACGCACAATGGTGTTTTACAGTTACACATAATAATTCAAATTACACCCGGGATCTTTTGCACAATGTTTTAAAAAATATTGTAACACATTATAAATAAGTTTGGTGTATTTTGGATGCGTATTTGTTATAAAATTATATTATAAAAACGAAATCATATTATTCCCCTACGGTGCTGTCATCTACGGTGACGGACGCGAGCCGAACGAATCGGCTATCTACCCGCTTTCGCGGCAACCAGGCACTCGTTAATACATATTTTCCTTTGTTTATCGCGAGGGGCGTTATTATGAATGAATTATAAATACAATTTCGTGGCCGGGCCACAATTGCATATCATTTTGAGCACTGGAAGACATAAAAACGTAAAATAGTATGAACGAATTTTAATCTCAGCCCCAGCGCACCACGAGTGTCTGGGTTTGAGATTAAAGAGGAAATTATTTCTTAAACTTACTAATACTTATTTTATTAACTGTAAGGGCATTTTTATTAAATTCTACGTTTAATTTCACGACGAACAAACTTCGTCGTTAAATGTGTAATTGCGAAAAAACGTTGCCGTCGTCCGGGGTCTCGGGCTCGAGTCCCGGTGTGGCTCCTAGTGGGAAAAGGCGGTTCTTGATCTGTGTTGTCCGGGTGGGCGCCAGACTAGCTCGTTTCTAGTCGTGAATTTGGGGTCGTGGATGTATGTGCCCCTGCGTGGCCCACTAGGGCCGGCGGCGGTGTTGCGTGAGATGATTTTAAATAAGAGACGTGGAGTTGAGGTGGTGGTGTCGTACCTTTTATTCAGAGGAGCGAGTCGTACACAATACAACACTCTACAGAGGTCCCCGGGGGGTTTTTACTTGTTATTCCGTGGCGCCTTATTGTTTGTGTTCCGCGTTACGTGGCCTCGGATGCTGTTATGTCTCAGACGTCTCACTGGGTACGTAGGTAACGTAATTTCGTAACACAAAGACGGGACACAAAATACACTGAATTAAGGGGGCGCGTACAGGTTACGTGGCACTCGTTACTCGGGTAACGTAAGTTAGCAATACAAAATACGGGATACAAAAATACACTGAATTAAGGGGGTGCGCACAAGTTACGTGGCACTCGTTATTCGGGTAACGTACGTTAGCAATACAAAACACGGGATACAAAAATACACTGGGTTAAGGGGGCGCGCACAAGTTACGTGGCACTCGTTACTCGGGTAACGTAAGTTAGCAGTACAAAATACGGGATACAAAAATACACTGAATTAAGGGGCGGGCGATTGGAGACGGCCAATCCCGTATGCAAATGTCTCGGCGCGGGTGTTCTGCCCACTGTGGTGAAACACGCACCGCAATTAAGTTTGTCCAAGTTCCCTTGCGGGTTTGTGGTCAGCGCCGTGCGCGTGACCTTAAACAAAGTTCTGTACGTTGCGGGAGACGGCCCGTGCCGTATGCTGAAGAGCAGCCCCGTTGACCAAGTGTGGTGCGGGGTGTCCTTAAGTTGATGCGGCCGGATTAGGTCCGGGACCGTAAAAAGGGACCGGGTACTCACGGAGAGGTTAAGTAATAAAAGGGGTTTGGTTAATTAGTGACTATATTTACCGGACGTTACTTTCAATGTAGACAAAGGATGTTGCCTCTCCGTGGGACGTAGGTCCGCCCCGGTCCATGAGCTGCGCTGAACTGCCGAACTGGCATGGCGTCTGAGGGAGGCTCGGCCTCTCTCGCGCCAGGCGTGACCTCATTACGCTAGACTCCAAACGGGTGTGTCTGGAAGAGATTTTATTGTCGCTAAAATCCTAATTTAATGTTTTAGGAGGAATGGGTACGGTTCTTCTCTTGTCTACTCAGGTTTCCGCGGCTTTGTCTTTGATTGCTGTTCGGGTCGCCTGACTCGGGTGGGCCATGGCCAGGGGTGTGTTCCGTTAGCGGGAGCGTATACTGGCGGGTGCAGGTCGGGCTCTGGGGTGGTCGTCGGCCAGACGACGTCAACGTAAAACATTCTCGACTATTTTATACATATTATTATTACTTAACCTGCAATTGGGCTTTCACCCGGTGGCAAGAACTCCCACTCACTCCCCTCTCCCCCCCCCTCCATCAGCTTTCTCCTCAGCTCCCTCCCATCCCTGACCTCCACCATCTTGAAGTTAAATAGCAAACATGTATAAAAGTTATAGTTAAATAATCTCTTCGTTAAAGTAATAAAAATATTTGAATTAATGAGTGCAAATAAAAGTAATTTTATCAATTAAATTGTAGATTTCATTTCACTCCATCTTTGTATCCATACAAAATAGTGATAATTCAATAAAAATTATTCATTTTTATTCATAAAAGTATGCAATCATTTCATCAATGTTTTGTTATGACGTTTTCACGTTAAACTATCGTCCGTAAACTGACTTTACAGACAACCATTTTTTTTTCAATTGCTTTTAATACATTTTTTTGTTTTGCATGAGACACGACTGTAAATGGGTTGTGGATATTGTGGTCAGGAACATGTAGTAGGTATGGTTTTTGTATACATACTATAATTTTAATCATTTCGTCATGTTTTTCTTTAATATTTAAAAACATCGGTTAAAACATCGATGTATCGGTTGTCAGAACGATGTTTTTTTACATCGATACTTTTTCGTTTTAAACATCGATGTTCGTGATATCGATGTTTTTAAGAGCGATGTTGCATCCCTAACTGTACATGGGGACGGAAATTGGACAGGTCGAGTCTTTCATAATGGCCGTCTGTCTCTCCCAACACAAACACGAACAGAACGAAATGGCATATGAATATGAAAATAGAGGTTATAAGTAATACATTGCTATGTTGAAGCGAAAAAATAACTTACCTTTCAATAGAAAATGTCCTTGAACAAAGTACAATTAACAGGTTTTTCTCTTTGCTATAAAATACAAACTTAAATTACTACACAGCGCAGAAAGCGACACGCTTGCGCGCCTTACTAGATGTCTACTGCGCTGTTCTCTCCGAGTTCCATCGACTGCCGCTAAAATGCGGCTCTTACTATTCCGGAAACCATGGGGGACGATATTAGGTCAGGGGACGAACTTCGGGCATCTACCTTATACACTGGGCACATTTTATCTACAAAGAAGCCGATATGGCGAATATAATATACAACAAAAATCTCCAGAAACCTGATGGATAGTCAGATTATGGTACATTTGCGTACCATGACGACCTAGCCATGGTACATGGTACACTAGGTCCAATTATGGTACAAGTACCATGAAAATGGTACGTCTAACAACCCGCCAGGGGGGGACACTTCATAGGGCAAGGCAATCGCATTTTTCTAGTTGCTATACAGTTTTATCCAACATCTGAGCACGAAAATTATAATCAAAATACCACGTTGATTAAATAAATATTACATTTGTTTTAACATTTTATCAAATTTATGGCATAAATTGGTATTGTTGAAATGAAAATAATATATTTACTTAAAAGAAAATAAACAAATTTTCGTTGGCATGTTGAACCACTTGTTTATCCAACAACACCATAATTAATGGCGTCGGCGTTGAATTAAGTAATATTAGGTTTAATAAAAAACTTTCTAAAGAAATTTTGTTTCAATCATGTTGAAATAGTAATCTCGTAAAATAATATCAATGATTTCATGAACTACTTTATAAATCACTGTTGACTGTTATGAAACATGCCTGATTCGGCTACTTGTTGTGTTAACTACTGGTACAACAAGAGAAGAGATAATAATAATTAACTTTACTTTAAGTTTCCGCTTGACGAAACTAGGTATGTGTAAATTATTAAAACGAAACAAAATAAAAGTTTTGTGTAATTAAAATAGTTATGAGCATTTTGTTTTCATGCCCTACAGAATTTCCTCTTTTTAGGCTGTGTGTAGTCGCACGTTGAGGACAAGCACACAATACATTAATACCTAGGTACTGTTCTAAATGTCAATGAGTCTAAAATTCTGCTCAAACATGCTACTTATGTAATTTAATTAGTCTAAATGTTTTGTATGAATTTTATTTTTAGGTCGAGAGGGAGGTGTGGGTAAAAATTTTGTATTGCGTATCCAAGTCTATCCCTTGATACTAATGGCATTATCCTGTGGTAATGATTCTTGCTGTTTTAACATTAATTAAAACAGCAAGCATCATGTGCCACCGGATAAATCATACATAATCATGCCAACAGGATCAAGGGATAAACTTGGATACGTGATACGGAACAATTACCGAGGTGAGGGTTGCGATAAAATGAAGTGTCTTTTAAATTTTTATGTTGAAATTAAGGTTTTTTTCCCCTTAACAATTGCTATACACCTGTCTTCAAGAAGTGAAGATACGAGAATTTGTCACCTAATCCATGAAGAATTGATGCCATTGGTTACAGCTTCATTTCAGTTTTTGTGGGAAAATTGTACAACTTAGGCAGTTAAATTTGCCAGAAATACACATTGCCTGTGTTAATGATTAAATACTTCTGCACGTTTTTTTATGCATTAGTTTTGTTTGCGATTTGTAATGCAATTCGGTAGGTACCTACGAAAATCCTAACCTTAACTTCAATCAACGTGATTCTACTAGAACAGAAATTGTTTATTGGACATAAAAAAAATGCAGCTATTTAATATAATCCAAAAATATGTTACATGTTATGCATTTTAACAAATGTTATGATACGTAAACAAAACATTTTTAACCGAAATTAGGTTAAGGCAAACACTGTCCCGAAGGTAAGAAATTTACTTATTGTTTTAAAAATATTGCTCTCCTAAATCATTTTATGTTACGTTTACCGATATTTAGTTAAATGATTTGCTTATAAGGGAAAAATAAATAAAATCAATATTTTTATAAATATTAATGCATGCACGAAAAAAGTCACAAGTTCGCCAACATTCAGTTGAAGCTGCAAATTTCCCTACTATTCAAATTAGTGTTTTAAGCATATTAACTGCAAATTGTACTTTCTACGATCAATGTTGTATTTAAATTAAAATTTACTTATAATTTGAAACGTAAGTCTTACTCCAGAAGGTACTTTATCTCGGTTTTCAGCCATTGCAACTTCGTTTTAATTTTTTTTTTTTTTGTTATTTATTGTGGCCTACAGCTTTTCGCCAACAGCCAAAGGGTCATTATTTTCAGTGTGAATCTCAATTTCAACTCGTTTTCAAATATCAGAATATGTATGGTACACCCAGCCTTACCCGGGACTCGAACCCAGGACCCCTCGCACCGTAAGCCGGTGTGCATCCGACTACGCTACAGAGGTCGGCCTTCGTTTTAATGTTTGTCAAGTTTGCGTTTTTGTATAGCAACTAGAGCATTTCTGAATAAAAAAAACGTAGAACAGCAATAGCATTGAGTGTCCACTCTGTACTAGTACTTTATTTACTCTATGACTGGGCTGAGATCATGGCTCGCTCGACTAACATGGCGTCCTACCGCCGAAACAATTGCCGTTAAAAGATATTAGCGAATTCGTGCCACGGGAAACTAAATTAACATGACAAGAAAGCATTGAAATTATGTAACAATTTTTGAATGAATTGAAAAGATTGTACAAATTATAATTATTAAGATTTAAATTTAATTATTGTCTGGCTTCGGGTTTCCTCGGGAATGTCCGGAAACGCAATGATATTTTAATATATTATTTAAAAATAAAAGTACACAAAACCCTCCCGGCCGATCTGCTGTCACGTTGCACTTAGGGAATATAAAAACAAACAACACAATTATATATACTTATGTTTTTAGGGGTGCGGCGCACTGCATCTAAGCGCCCTCTTGCCGGGCGAGCACAACACGCACGCACACGTACGCACGGGTAGGCGGGAGGTTTGAATGGAGGGATGGTGTTTGGGCGGTGGCATATCGGACTTAAGAGGGGCCGTAGGCCCGGACGATGTCAATATTTAAATAATTTTATCATCCGTCTGTGCCTCGAAGCCAGGCGGGCACAGAGGAGCAAATCCAGGCGGGTACAGAGAAGCGAATCCAGGCGGTGGGGCGGCGCTCAGGCGTCTCGGCGTCATGGCCCTGGACATCGTGTCGCAAAGCGTCCCTTTTGCGACTGAGCACTCGGTTGGCAGTGACGATGGCATATGACGTCGAAGCCAGGTGGTGGCGACAAGGTGACACGAAGCGTCGGCGTCGTGTCTGGTGGCGTCCGTGGTGAGTCGTGTGGCGGAGACGAAGCGGGTTGCGCCGGAATGGACCTGGGTGGCGTCGGGACGGCGGTTCGGTGCGGTGGCGAGGTCATTCCGGCGTCGGGAGGTGTCTCCGACATGAGGCGGGTGCTGGACGGCGTTGCAGACTGCGGCGGGACGGTCGGCGTCGTGTGTCGCTCAATTAGCTTCGGCGAGTCAAGAGTCATCACAGTCGGGATGAGTGGCGTTGGGTCGGCGAAACGTGGTCTTGCGGATGATGACGTAATCGGACCAGTGTCGGGAGATGTCAGGTCGACGAGAGGTGCCGCGGTTGGCGGCTCCAGGACAGGAGGTGGAGGGAGCTTAATTGTCGGCGTCGGAACGGCGAGCGTCGGTGTCGGGATAAGTGGCGTCGAGTTGACGAAACGTGGTCGTGCAGGTGATTGCGTCATCGGACTTGTGTCGGGAGACGTAAAGTCGATGAGCTTCGGCGTCGGCACGGCGGGCGTCGGCGTCAGGACGACGGGCGTCTTCGTCAGGGCGGTAGGCATCGGTATCGTAACATGTGACGGTGTCGGTGCGGGTGACGTCAGGTCGTACCTTCGTGGTGCTGGTGTCGGCGTCGTGCGTCAGGAGTCGGCTTGGTGCTGCGGTGATGTTCCGGCAACGGGCAGCGTTCTTGACACGTGATGCGTCGGCGAGTCGAGCAGCGTCTTTTTCGGCGTGGTTGGCGTCGGCGTGGTTGGCGTCAGCGTTTCGGGAAGCGTCGAGGTGTGTCGTGGAGAATTTTCCGGCGTCTCTACCTCGTACTGTGCCTGGGTGGCTAGGTAGGCGGTACATCGTGTGCACGTAAAGGCAAAAAACTTGCGCAGCATTGTCCATTCACGTTCGCCGATACAGCCACGATGCCACAGGTCGGTACATTCCTGGCAGCGTTATCCCTCGCTACTACCTCCAGGACACGACCTAGCTCCACACTTCTTCACGCTGTGTACGCGGTACTCCGTGCAGTAGCCACACTCATATCCGGCGGCGGTCCTGCCATACAAGTCCCAACTCGGGCAGGGGAAGTAACACCCGATACACTCATCCGGATACATGTCTACGCACGTGGTACTCTACACACGAACAGTCCTCACGAACACATCAGCACTGTGTTACTTACTGTGCTCGGAGTGCGCTGTTTGTGCGCGGATTCCTGGAAGCGTGCGCTTGGCTGAACACGTGGCCGGCGCGCCAGAGTCCCGCTATGCGCTCCGCGCGAATAATAGTTCCGCGCGCTCCGCGTAACAACCGCCTATTCTCACGCGCTCGTACAGGTCTCGGTACTAGACGTCTTCTATCACGCTTGTCGCGGGGGGGGGGGGGGGGGGAGTCGATCGGTCAGCTTTACGGTGGATTGTTAGAGGGCGCCACCACGTGGTACAGCACGTGGACCCGGTGAGACTCCTAACTCAGGGCGTGACGTCGCCCATGTGAGACGTGATATTCCCTTTTAGCAAAAATATAGCATTTATTCGGTAATGATAAACTTCATTTTTGCTGAAATCGCAAATAAAAAAATTTAAAAGTGCATTTTATTGACAAGTGAAACGATTAAACCAACAGTGGTACCATTCGAAGCCACACTGCAGTAGGTCCTCACATTGATAGGTCGTCTCGTTCACTTGTTAAGACGATTGTCCTCGCAAACACTGTTTCAGGTCAGTTGCTTCCGAGTCCTCTGATTCACCTAAAGGGAGTAGGTCCTCGCATGGGGCCCTAAACACGTATAGGTGTGTGTGTGTGTGTGTGTGTGTATATATATATATATATATATATCCTATGGTTTTAGGGTCCATGAACCATGAAACAACAAACTATGTAAACATTTCCTTGAAATTGCACGATGGTAATGTTTAGTCCTTCTTCTAAATCTACCTAAAAAGCTGCTCGCCTCTTGCAACAGTGAAAGCTGTTTTCTTTTAAACATTAACTTTTTTTTTTAAAATGTTTATGCTTCTAAAATGTATCGTGGTTCCCTAATATATTTTCCTTTGTTACGTTTGGATCGGCTAACTATGGTAGCAAACAATTCATATAAAATCTCTGAAGTTTGGGAAGCAAATCTTACGTCCAAATAGCACCTAAGAAAGTGTTACATAAATCACTGCTTGATACTAATTCGTTCTCTTTTCGCCAGCCGTGAACAGAACGGGCGAAGGAACCGGGCGGCAACACTGTAGTATCGTCCGCTACCTGCTGGACCGCCGTTCCTTCTACAACACTCCCCGCGCATTCTAGTGAACGAGAAAAGAACTGTGTTTACCATTGAAACGCGGTACACAGTTTGTTTTAATTGTAGCGAAGTAAATTACCATGGTAACCAATACTAAAGAAAAGTTATGCATTTAAAATTTTTGGATATCCTGCATAAATGAAAAATTATCAATAAATAACTAAATTGTGAGACAGTAGTTTTGACTCATGCTCTAGGTACTTTTTTAAAAGTGCTAAAAATATTTTTATCAAATTATTAATAGCTTTAACTGCAAGAGTAAAGATAGATCTTCGAATAAGCAGCATTAGACGTTTTCACAATTTAAAATAGATGATCAGTGAACTATCGCAATAAGAGAAAATTTTCAAAACACCTGAACCGCGCCCTAAGTTAAACTTTTATAAAAAAATACGTTGTTGTATTGGTAAAATGCTAATAATTATGTGTTCGGGGACTTAACACAGGTCCACTCACCTGAATAATTCAGCTATCTGTGCCGAAACTTACTTTAAATTTTATCTCTTTAAAAATAAATTATAAATGCTATTTATAAAAAAAATTTAATTGCCGCAAAAAAAAAATTAATTTAAATTAATGCGGGAACTATATACGGCACAAACTTGACCAGAAATACCATATTTCCTTACCTGAAAAGTTGCTTCAAACAACTAAATATTTCCACAATTTATGAATATTCTACAACAACGGATATAATACAAATCTTTTGCTTACCCACTGTTGTTGTCTGTTGCCTATATAGTCTTTGTCTGTTGTTTATTATCTATTCGTGATGAATTATAATTTTTATTTTTTATTTTCCTAACCTAACTAAAAATAAGTGTATTTTGGAGGGGTCCGGGTTAGAGAGGGACCTAGGTGCGTCTCAGGCCGAAGCCTATACGCCTAGTCATGCTGGGATTAGCCATGCAAGGAGAGGGTCGCATGCATCATGTGCTAGGAGGGGATTGGCCAGCCATGGCAGCGATTGGCGCCATGACTAACTCCCCTCACTCTTAAATCTAGACTATAACTAGAGATAGGTTGGGCCCAGGTAAAACCTGCATAGACACAGGGAAAACCCTGGGCACATTCATGCGGGATGCAAATTGGCATGCATTACGTGTAGGAATTTACAGGAGACAGAGGATGGTCTGGATGAAGTGTTGGACAGAGTAGAAAAGAGTCTACCATGCGGGGGTTGGGCACTTGGACTCGTGGTCCGCTTTTCTAGTTGTCCAGTACTGGATTTAGTGACCAGGGATGCAAGCGCTCCTGGTGGTGAGTGGTTGCACTGACCACTCACTCCGCCGCCAGTCAGCACTTCGTGATGAAGTTCAAAAAAAAAAATCGAAGATGCACGACTCCATCCGAACCATGATCCGAACAGAATTTCGTCCCATGTCTGTGAAACTTAGGTTACCACTAAGACCATGTCTGACACCTAAAGAAACAATATACCGGAAGAAAAAAAAACATTTAGGGCCGGTCTTACCATCCTCTGGGCAAACTTCCAGGTAGCTACCCTGCGGATAAGCTACCCGGACCCTTTACCCGATGGTCCTGTCTTACCATCCCATTTACACCTCCGTGTAGCTAACTGGAACTTGCCCTGTGGATAGCGAGGATGTGTGTTAGGTTGGTATATTTTTGACAGAGATATTGAAGAAACGATGATTGTGATTGACCCTCAGATTTTTATTTTATCTTGCTAAACATTAGAGTACCGAAGGCTTCGTGTATTTACATTGTGATGAAAATTTGCCCGGTAATTTGGGAATATAAATAAACACTTGTCAAGGAAAAGAGGTTGAGGTAGTTTTAATTAGAATTTCTTTTCTCTTTAAAACAATTCTTGTCAAATAAGGCTACAGCTGTAATTCACACTGTGACCATAGTTTCTGTTTACCAAGTGCAACAAAGGGGGGCAGCAAAACGTGCAAAAAACTAAAGCTCATGTATACGCAAACTTATGCCCTATTATAGTAATGAAACATGATTTTTAAAACATACCCACCTGGGGACTTAAGTCTTACATGTGTGCAATCAATAGCACCAATTACTTTTGGAAACTGGGCCATTTCGTAGAAATTTGTCTGAGCATTTCTTATTTCTTGCTCAGTCGATGGCATCCTAATATATGCAGGTCTCAATGAAGCAATTCCAAATGTCACTTGTTTAATTATTCTACAAGCTGTTGCTTTACTGACACCTACAAAATCTCCAACACTGGATAGCATTGTTCCCAGGGCATAAAATTGCAGTGTCAGCAACAGTTTGTTCAGTGGCGAGACTGCATGATTTATGGGGGAAATAAAAGCAACAAGATGACAAACTGTTGTTTACATGTAGGTTAGGACACTGAGGTAGGAATACAAATAGGCACTTTGAGAATTCAGAACAGCCAGAATAAAGCACATTCTGAATGTAATATACAAAATAAAAGCAGGAATATTTTATTGAAGCGATGTTGATAATGTAAACATTATGCACATGCTATGGTCCGATATAACCTATAAACCTATCAGTTTCATTCAATTTTACAGAATATATAGCATAAGCATACATTTGTAATGTAAAAACAAATGCATTTTTTTGGTAAAAGCAATCACCTGTCTGTTCGCGATCTAATCAGTGGTTCAAACTCTTCCAAGTGCAGAACTGTATCTTTACTTAGCCTGAATCTCGCTGAAAACTCTTTATCGTTCCATTGGTTCAAATGGTCTGGTATTTCTCTAAAAATACGTGGACCTCTTTCTAAAGCATTGATTACTTCTATGATCTCTTCATCGTCGTCATCGTCTCCAAAAATCTTACCAACATTATTGACGACATCGACGAATCCTGCTTCGGCCAATTAGATAAACGAGGGAAGAAAATTACAGTCCATGCACCACGTTTTGTCAAATGAACACAATTCAACACATTGCAATAAACGCGCCACGATGTGGTGCACAGATTATATAGGTAGTTATCTGCCGGGTAGCGATTTACCCAGAGCTTCAACCTCCCGGTAAAATCGACAATTATTTATCTTCCGGGTACGCCTACTCATAGGTGGTAAGACGCATTTTGTCATTTGCCAAGGAGATAAATTTTACCCGGACCTTGCCAAGGGATGGTAAGACCGGCCCTTAGACAATAATTTCTTAGAAGAGATAATATGTTAAGTTTAAAATGGTTTTCAACTTTATCTTTGTGGAAACCAAATGACATTCACATGAAAGTTATTTTAATAAATCACTGTTTGAAACATAGAGTAAGTAAAGGTTTGAAATGTACATGAACACAATTTACCATACATGTCCCTATAGCAGAGTGACGTCACAAATTTCTAGACAGAGACAGATGTAGATGCAAAACAACATACCATTATATTTATGCGATGGATTCACACATATTTAATAAAACATATGTCAATGCGTAAATCGGTTGCTTGGAGAGTGCCTCTGTCTTTGTGTTATTAATTGGTGTGTGTGTTTTCAGCTATTCACAATGATATCAGTGCTCAATCCTTTTATGGTAAGTGTATTTGTTATTAACTTCATAGGCGTTCGTAATATTTTTTATAGCCTATTTATAATGTTTGTTGCAGTGAATCAATTGGATTCGTTATTAAGAACGGTACAAATAGTATACATTTCTCAATTACAATATACAGCTGCCGATTTTCTCAGATGATTGCAGTGTAATGAATCCGTATATTAAAGGGGAGGGGGAACTACGTGGTGATCTTGAGTCTTGACATGCTGGAGCGCTGAACAATGAATTCTTATGGAGTTTAATATAAACAAGACGATGATGGTTAAATTTACAAGGAGGAAGGTAGTAAAGAAAGTTTATTGCTGAAAAAGGCAACAGGCTCGGGAGGCAGGTGAATACAAGTAATGAAAAGTCTTGAAAACAATTTGGGATAAAGAAAATGGGTAGATCGGGTGGTAAAGAATGCGATGAGGGTTCTGGTGCAACTGTGCAACATATTTAAGGAAAAGGAATGAGGGTAAAGACATGGTGTAGCTTTTCCATGTTGGTCAGGCTGATATTGGAGTTTGTGGCAAGACTATGGGGCCCATTCTTGGTGACTGAGATGAGAGGATGTGCAGCGCAGAGCAGTGAGATTATGCACAGGTATGTGATGCAGAAAGAAGGGGAAAGAGAGTAAGATAATTATCAGACATCGCAGCTTTTTGGAACGGAAAGAAAAATTGGTAAATATGTAGTGTACGGATTAGCGCCAAAAAAAATCGTACAAATATAAAATAACTTTCATTATATGCTCTTTTACGTCCTCTTTTCATAACCGCCTGCGGAGATAAAAAATTCCAATTACTTTTGAAGATATAGCCGTTCTTATTTTGCAATACAAGCCCTATGTAATCATTCAACAGACGCCATTTTATATTTTTCCGTGTGTGCGTGAATGCCTAAATAACAGAAATTTTCCATTAGGTAAGGTTAGTTACATTATAAATACTTCAAAATAAACGGAAATTAAAAATAATATCAATTAATTTTACTTGTATAGTTTTAGGTATTTATAATGTAACTGACCTGACCTTACAAAACGGGACAAAGGTAGATTAGGTCAGGTCAGCTACAGTATAAATACTTTGAAACAGAATGGACATTAAAAATAATAAAAATTAGTTTTAATAGTTGTTTAGTTTTAAAGTATTTATAATGTAGCTGACCTGACCTAACAAACCGGGAAAAAGGATGAACAGTAGGAACTCACGTAATTTTCTTTTTACGTGATGTAGTCGTTCAACTACGTCGCGAAAAAAAAACAACATACTTGTAAATAAGCAACAATGGTGAATGCGGGAAGCCGCATCAGTGCACAGCATGAAAATTAAAAAATTCCATATCTCCTAAAGTATTTGGAATTTCTGATCTCCGCCGGGTTTAATGAAAAGAGAAAGTTAAAGAACACAGAATAAAGGTATTTTTGGAATTTTAAATTTTTTTTTAACAAATATTGCCCAAATATGAAAATTAAAAAATTTGATATCTCCTAAAGTATTTGGAATTTCATATCCCCGCAGGCGGTTATGAAAAGAGGACGTAAAAGAGCATATAATGAAAGTTATTTTATATTTGTACGATTTTTTTTGGCGCTAATCCGTACACTACATATTTACCGAAAAATTCAGAAAACATCGTTTACGCACACTACACACGTTCCTAAATTTACTTTGATGGGATGGTTTCGTAATTGCTACTAGTGTGTTAAAAAATTAAAATTTTATATCTTACAATAGGTACCTGTGCTTTTACACTGCCACTGCCATTCATTGTTTACCCCCCAAAAATAGGAAAATATTTTTTCCTTATATTAGATGTTCCTGAATTAGTCCTGAAAGAAAAGTTTCTTAATTCCTACTGGTTTGTGAAAAAATAACAGTTTACAGCTTACATTACAATACTTGTGTATTCACGTTATTGCTGACATTAATTGTTTTCCGTGTGTTTGTTATATAATTTTTTTTAAGAACTTTATTCAATATAGATGTTGTTTTAATGACTGTATTGTAATTGTAAGGAATTTTTAATGCTTATATTTCATGTTGTATTAGAATAAGTAATTGTATTACATGTTTGTTTTGTTACATTGCATTTAAAGTACATACTATTTTGAGTCACGTTCTAACGAACAAGTGTAATGGGAGCCAAATATTTTAATTCAATTGTTAAAGTCATTAATTTTCTGTGAGGAATAAGTTTATCCCTGAAACCTGAAGGCTTAATCCTGTTGGCTTGATCTGATGGCATAATCCTGTTGGCTTGATCCTGTGGTACATGATGCTTGCAGTTTTAGTTCAGTACGTTGGAAGATCTTGCACATAAAATAAATTGTGAAATAAGAAAGAATTATGATTGAGGGTTGGAAAAAAAACCTTTTTATTCAACTTACTATCGTAATTCATTATTATATGAGAATAGTTTTTTTATGTAGCCTACAGGATCTTTCAACGTACTAAATTAAAACAGCAGGTATCATGTACCACATGATCAACCAACAGGATCATGCCATCAGGATCAAATCTTCAGGATCCAGGGATAAACTTCAATATATGAAACGGAAGGATTAGCGTATTTTTTAATTCTCCATAGTTGACTACAGTTGTGCTAAACAAAGAGATACACGATCACAGGTAAACAATGACTGGTGGCGGCAGTGTGAAAACAGGCTATTGTAATGTAAGCTTTAAACTGTTATTTTTCACAAACTATTAGGAATTAAAAAACCATCCCTTCAGGGTAAATTCAGGGACGTGTGTAGTGTGTAGAATCCATGTTTTCAATTTTTTTCTTTCCTTTCTAAAAAGCAGTTACGTCCGATAATTACCAAGAGAAAGATACACACACACACATACATACACACACACATACACACACTACCTTTGAAGATGATCAAGGAGCTACAGGATGGAAAACATATTGTAGGAATTTTAAGACCATTCAAGCCATATTTTGTGTAGCTAACTGTACCATAATAGTATTAAGTTACCGAGCATGTTTTGTATAATGTTGGTTTATTTTCATTCTCTGCTTGAAATCAACAAATTACTTTTTGAATGAATTGTGTAACTCGTTTACTCTGTAAATCTGACATTAATTTTGCAGTGTAACATCTTAGTCTTTTTAATTGGAAACAATGCAATCTTACCATATTTACTAATACTCTCTAGAAAAATATGCCCATAGTCTAGTTCAGTTATAGTAAATTATGATTATGTGCTTTAATCATGTTTGTTCATTTACGTGCGGACTTCATATATACTCTAGCTATGGTCAGGTTATTTGCTTTGTCCACCTCAGCAATGTTTATTGTATTCCCTGCCCTGGAACTATGTGTTCAGTGATGTGAACAGTAACTGGGGCTTGTAATCAGGGGCGCAACAACAGGGGGGGGGGGCAAGGGTATTTTGCCCCCCCCCCCCCTCAGAAACCTTGAAGTGGGGGCAAACGGGGGCAAAGAAAGTGCTGTGTAATCAATTTTTAGATAATAAAACTGCTTAAATAGCACCAATTTTCCACCTTGAAATACAAATTTTCCCGGGGGAGGGCCCCCGGATCCCCCGCTTCAATAGGGGGGATCTATGATTCTTTATAAAAAAGTATATTGCCCCCCCTTTGGAAATTTAGTTGTTGCGACCCTGCTTTTAATGTTACTGCTCATTGAGAGTTGCTACCCGAAAATGGAGTTGGGGCATACTCAAAACATTCTACTTGCTCAACCAGCACTCTTCATCTCTTAACAATTTTTTGGCACAAAAGTTTAAAACCTTAAAATACATTGAAATAAGTAACTGATCATTACAGTTCCCATGTGTTGTTGAAAATGTTCCTCTATTTAGGCAAAGCTACAGCTTCTTCCTTGAACTGTTATTGTACAGGAGCACAGTTTAGCATAGAATTTTGCTGTTTCTAATGTTTTACTTCAAAAACTACATTCAATTACAGAGTGATTAATATATTTCTTTGATTATTGTCATAACAGATTCCTGTATTGATAGTAAATATGAATGTAGCAGTTTCTGGGAAATTACATCTGTAATAAGTTAAAGGTATTAGTGTAAATCAACATTTTATTTTAAGATTGTAAAGATTTTACATGTTATTTATGTAGTTACCTAACATAAAAAACCTTTTGCTTAAGTTAAAATTCACCTTTTTTTTTCCATAACGTTGCTCCTTTCAAAATTTACAATTTTGTATTAATTATTTAACATTAGCTACCGTATGTAATTAATTGATTTATTTTACAACAGGATGTTGAAAGTTCCCGTTCATACATTGATGAATTGTACTCCCCTGATGTGGAGAAGTGTCTTCAAGCCATTGTGTAAGTAGTTGTCTTGTTACTGCTTCACTTATTATTTATTTATTTATTTAATTACATCTCTCTGTTGACCCCTATACATGTATGTAATACAATTGGGGTATAGAGAACGTCAATAATTGCACATATAAATTATAACAAAGATTACAAATTGATAAAAACAAATACGACATATTAACAAATCATAATCACGATACAAACGTGATACAAAAAAGACAACATACCACACCATATTGAATAACAACTATTTACCTATATGTATAAATTATAAATGATTTTTAGGTAAATATGTAGTTTGGCGGTATTTGCGAAAATAAATGTTAAAAATCCGAAAATACTTTTATTATATGCTCTTTCACTTCCTGTTTTCATTAAACCCGGCGGAAGTAAGAAATTCCAAATACTTTAGGAGATATCGCCGTTCTTATTTTGCAATACAAGACCTGTGTTATCATTCGACCGTTGCCATTTTTTTTATTTTGCAGTGTGTTCGTGAATGCCTAATTAATTAAAATGGTCAATTACGTCAGGTCAGTACATTATACATACTTTCAAACTAAGCGGACGCTAAAAATAATGTAAATTAATTTTAATGGTTGTTTAGTTTTAAAGTATTTATAATGTAACTGACCTGACCAAACAAACCGGGACAAAAGATGAACAATAGGAACTCACGTAATTTTTTTTATTACTTGCGCAACAACATCCAAAAAACAAATAAAACATTAAAATTTGAAATGTTAAAAACTCACCTAAGTTAGAGGCGGGTACAATTCCTTTGCCATTAGTAGAAAATGATGTAGTCGTTCACCTACGTCGCGGAAAAAAAAAATTCATACTCGTAAACAAGAAACTTAAGTCAATGCCGCATGAATGCACAGGTTTGTGATAAGAATTAAAAAATTTGATATCTCCTAAAGTATTTGGAATTTCTTATCTCTGCCGGGTTTAATGAAAAGAGGAAGTTAAAGAGCATAGAATAAAAGTATTTTCGGAATTTTTAAATTTTTTGTTTAACAAATATCGCCCAATTATGAAAACTAAAAAATACAATATCTCTTAAAGTATTCGGAATTTCTTATCTCCGCCGGGTTTAATGAAAAGAGGAAGTGAAAGAGCATATAATAAAAGTATTTTCGGAGTTTTAACATTTATTTTCGCAAAGACAGCTAAACTACATATTTACCGATTTTTAAAAGAACTACGTGAGTTAAAATATTCATTGATATTATAAAAACAATTCTTATGTAATAATTTCTTTACATTAACCTTAAATTTATTTTTATCTTGGCAGCTTAATACTTTATATTGGTTAGGTAAAGAGTTAAAAAATTTTGCCAGAGACATAAAGGGACCTTTCTGACAACTGATAATGATACAGAAGGTAAATGAATGTTATCATTATATCTTGTATTATATTTGTGCACTTCATGATTCTGTATAAAGAACCCTATGTTATAAATTATGTATGATAAGGCATTGTAAATGTATTGATTAGTCAGAGAGAAAATTCTTTTACTCTCAAATAAACCTCTACAAGAGTCTCTGGGTCTTTTATTACACAAAATTCTTACGGCTCTTATCAGAAGAATAAATACTTTCTTAGATTCAACTGAATCACCCCAAAGTACTATTCCATAGGACATAATAGAATAAAAGTAAGCATAATAAATTGATTTCGACGTATCCTTAGAAACAAACTGTGAAAGACATCTTAGTGAGTAACAAGAAGAACTATGTTATTTACAGATAACATTAATATGATTTTTCCAATTTAACTTATCATCAATTTCTAACCCTAAAAACTTAACTGTAGGAACCTGTTGAATATTAATATTTATATGTCTAATTTGTATTTTTGGAATTTCTTTATTCTTTACATAGAACATAACAAATTAGTTTTATCATAATTAAGGACTAGTTTATTAATTCTAAACCAATCTATTAAAGTGCTAAATACTTTATTTGCCTTTAATTCGAGTTCAGTTTGGGATTTGGCATTAATAAGAATACTCATATTATATGCAAACAAAACTGATGAAGTACCATCATCCAGATATGCTGGTAAGTCATTTATATACAACAAAAAAGTAATGGACCAAGAATAGATCCCTGAGGTACTCCTTGTTTGATATCGCCAGAGCTTAACACCACTTCTCTACCAGTCTATGGATCATATATTAGTACTTTCTGTTTATGATCCAATAGATATGATTCAATCAACAACAATAAATTATTTTCTATACTGTATAATTGCAATTTCTTTAATAAAATGTCATGGTTAACACAGTCAAAGGCTTTTTTCAAGTCACAAAAGATAGCTAAGGCATACTCTTTATTATTTAATATGTTTAATATATTAGTTAATAAGTGGTACGCTGCATTTACAGTAGACAAACCTTTTCTAAATCCAAATTGGGAAGGAGAAAATTTATTATTTAGTTCCAAATGTTTAATCAATCTTACATAAATAGCTTCTCAAAAATTTTACTGAAAACTGAAAGAAGAGAAATAGGTATATAATTAACTTCTCTCTCTCTATCCCCCTTCTTATACAAGGGTTTAACAATGGCAGTCTTTAATCTATCGGGAAATATACCAGTGGCTATCATACAATTGCAAATTTCATTCAAGGGAAGGTTTAATTATTGCTTTTGTAGGAATTAGTATTGATGTAATTTTAAATGTTAAAAATATTTAACGTAATTGTAGGATCAGAACATGTACTATCAAAATACAGTAGACTTCCGATATTCCTGCATCCAACGATCCAGAATGCCAGATGGTCCGGCACCAGTGAGAAATGTATGGACTTACAGCCAACTAAATGATCTTAAGGCTAAAAACCTATATGTACTTTTTGTAGCTAAGGTCGAAAACGCTTGTACTTTACACACATAAGTGGTAGTCGAAAGTACTAAACGCAGTCCGGCATTAGTCGGGAGCGTTCAGAACTGGGTACAGGATGGCCCGGGAGTGCTCAGAGTTTTGGCCTGTATTTGTGCTGAAAGTTACATCCTTGTGTTCCTGCTAAACAATATTTGCTGCCAAACACCATCTTACAAAGATATTTGCTCTATGCTTTCTTTGCCTGGTAATTTTAACTCTGGCACAAGCATTTATTACGTTGCTATTTAATTTTTGTTGTGTTTTATTTTGTAAAGAGTGAAATACTGTGCTCCGAGTGCGTGGCTGCTACCTGTTCGCAGGCCGCAATGCCTGCAACAGCTAAAGTAAGACTGCACTAATACTCTGCTCTTAATTTTTCGTCTCAAGACTGCTGTCTTTTTTGAGATACTAATTGTGATTCATTTGCACTCATGCGGAATCTGTATTGAACATCTTTGATGTTTTTATGCAAGCATTTTGCATACAATTTAGTTATTTGTTACAAGCTGTGCATAGCAGTATAAACTTTTTATATTTTAAAGTTATTTCTCTAACATTCTAATGCTAGCTTTATGAAACACTTGGCGGCAATCGTGGCACGAGATGTTTCGCGCAAGATAATCACACCTTCGCTGCCCTGAGGCAGGAGACCCAGCGATGAGCCTCAGGCATCAAACTGTGCGTGCTGCCCGACTCTTGTAAGCACACCCATGAACATGTGTCGGTAGTGGGTGGAGGTCACTGACAGGATAGCTACATTAGATGGATTTTGAACAAAACTTTTCGGAGTCAAGTTTTTCGTATTTAAAAAACTTGTACTGACATACAGAGAAACTACAATTACTTTTGGTCAGCATTCCTCCTGAAAACATTTTCTACTCAATCTATGAGTATGCAGTCACCACGAGAACAAATTATCATGAGTCATTACCAGTCGTTACATTCGCGTGAGACATGTTCGTAAATTAGGTGGCTCACCTAGGTTAATACAGACAATCGCTAAGAACTCTAAGTTTAATGTTCAAGATATATAGTTTAATCTTTTTATGAATAAGTTATGTTTGTACACTTGTGTGTACTCTTTTAAATAAATTGTTGATAATATCAAAGAATGCAAAAAGAAGTCATTACAATTATTTCTCTTTAAATGGGGCTTAACCTTGCCCTGGTTTTGTTTTATCACCTTATTTTGCAATTTAGTGTAGTATTTTTTGAATTATTATGTATTTTAGTGTTTTGGTGTTGGTTAAAATCTGTTGGTGTTGTACCCCTGAAGGAAGGAAGGGGGTGTTACAGCTCTACAACTAAGTATTAGGTGATGGCTGGAGATACCGCCTGAAAATACAATAATTTCAGAAATTCAGCACCTGTAAACTCCCGAACGTGCTGAATTATTGGTATTGGAAGTCTACTGTATCTGTTTCATCCTGCATTGCTGTGTTTTTCCAGCAATTTTCCTAGATTCTTGTATTAGTTACGAACACATGACTATTATACACAACTATTATAAAAAAATAAGTGAACTGTAATATATGGATGTTTAATTTGAATCAAGGAAAAACTCACAGTAATTGATAACACACCAAAAAATTTCAGGCCTTAAAAATGAGAGTGTTAACGATTAGAATACAAAAAAAGTTTTGCCCTTGAAATTTTTTGTAAAGTTTTAAATCCAACTTTATTTTTTGTTTAAAGATACATCTAATAGATCTTTTTGATTTCCAATCATAAAAATACATTAAACAAGTTATTTAACAGCATACATAGATGGAAAATCCTCTTCATTTACTCCATCAGAAGAAAAGTAAAAGCAGAGACAAATATCACTTAAATAATATGAACTATTTAATGAGTACCTCGTAAAAACCCACCAGGCAGAATATCACAGAAAAAAGATAAGGGGCTTAAACCCATCGTGAATAGAATGTATGTTACCTTGGTTGAAGGTGAGTCATGTGACCTTTTGGCAACCATGAATTAAATAAACTGAAATTTTTACCATTATTTATTTCAGAATACATTAAATTTTACAATTATACCTTCAGTTTGGAAATACCTGTTCTTGTTTGTGTGTTAATGCACATGGCATGGTTTTGCACAGAGGTTCAGGGTGACAGAACCTCCGAGATATAGTGGGCTCCGAACCACTTGGGTTCTGACGGAGTGCTCTTAAATCTGAGCCATGCCGATGTGTTGGAATCTAACCCAGGACCCTGGACACATAAGCATGATCACGTCCACCGAGGACCCCATAATTGTGTCATTGTCCATTGACTTGCCCTGTTCCTCTAGCTGCTTGAAGAACTCTGTGATCGGCAGCAACCGCCAAAAGGCGAGCGTGATCGCCCAGGGCGTGGTCCCACGGCTTCTGCAGCTTCTGAGCGATGACTCGCTGCCCGACCAGGTGAAGATGGAGGCGACCATCACGCTGGGCTCCCTGGCCAAGGGAACCAGGGACAGCGTCAGGGCCCTGGTGGATCTTGACGTTGTCCCCATCCTCATACATGGTGAGCACACGGCACCCTGTTGTGGTCCTTAAGTGGTGTACGAAAGGGCTATCTTGATAAAGTTAAATTTGACAAAATCATTTCCCAATTTCTCTGATACTAACCAAGATAATGCAGTGAAATCAGCAGAGGATATAGTTTCATATATTTTTTTATTGAGTGATTTAGTTTTTTAAAGTTGGATTAATCACTAAGTGAAATGTACATTTTTAAAATTTAATGCATTTTTCTTTATTTTTATGTACTTTCTATAGTGGCATTATCATCTCTACCATTGTAAATCCACTTTACCATAATATTGTCCCAAATAAGTGGTACAAATTTCAAGATCCTAGCTTAAATATTTCCTGAGAAAATGGAAAAGGTTTGCCAGAAAACATAATTTTTCAGAAATCTGAGATATTATGAAATTAATCTCACATGGAGTATGAAAGGACTAGACAGCTAATGTTTTTGTGAAATCATTTCCCATTTTCTCTATTACTATTTAAGGTGAAAAGTGAAACTTTGAGATGCTATAGTTTCATATCTTCAGTTTTGACTGATGAATAGAGACATGCAAAATTCGCGGATTCTTTTCGCGATAGGTTAGCATCAAAACAACTATACCTTCATACCGCTTCTGCGATTGGCCCACATTTTATCGGGGGAACTGTGAGCCAATGGGAAACACTAAACCAAGAAAGTGCCGAATTACGGACAGCCTAGTTGAGACGTCTCACGCGTCAGTAGCCAATGAAGAGGTGTCATTTCCGCGAGTATTTAAAGGACTGTGGAGTTTATCCTAGAGGTCAATAAATCTGCGAATTTTGCAGGTCTCTACTGATGAAGTTTTATCACATTGACATAAGTACTAAACAATACATGTTTTTTGATGTGTAAACATCTTAGCCTTCAGTATACAGCATTTGGTAGTAGTAATTTTGTGAAAATGGTACAGAATTCGATGAACCAGTATATATTCACTTTTGTAAAAAATAGGGAACATGCCAAACGTATTGGTGTGCCAATTGAAACTTTATGGTATAAAACTACCCTGAAATATTTTTGTAAACTAAAATAGTCATAGTAAAAATGTAAAAAGTAATCTAAAGTTTGAAAATACCTTATAAAAAGATTGTTGATAATACATATTCTTTCAGATTCGTAAGAAGCTTAGAAGTGCATGGAGTAGAGCTCATGGTTGGTAACCATAAGGGTAGGGTTGGAATCTCATCACTGGCCATTTTTTTAATATCATTATAATTTTATAATGTTGAATCAGCTTAGTAAGTTTAAGCTTTCTTTGTAGGAAATATTTACAGTCATTTAAGCAAAAACAAATTCAAAAACATGCCACTTAGTTGTTATAATATGTGTTTTAAAATGTTTCAGGCTAATATTTTAGTAATGCTGTAGAAGTATAACATCTAAAATAAGCGGAAACTTTATAGTATTGTAACGTTGGACATACCCGGTGCCTAAACCAAACGAAACGTTGGTGTTGATGATTAATCAAAAAATTACAAATCTATTACTTTGCGCGGGGGGGGGGGGGGGGAACTCATAAAACGTACACTCGCTTGACAATAAAAGGTACTTTGTAATCAAAACTGCTCACAACCCGGGATCTTAAAATAATAGGCTCCGCCCCCTATACAGGAGGTCTGGAGAGAGAAGGAATTACTTAAAATGAGTTAAAAACTTAGTTCTAAAGAAAGTACGTTTATTACACGAAACCTTAACTTCATACCAAATGTTGCTAGTCGATGAGAGACAATTATGATGTAACTACTCAGAGTATTTACAGTTATTATTTGTGCCATAATATTATTATTCATGTTTTATGTACATATTATTTAGTTGATATTTAAATGTAAGTGAGTTCTAACAACCCAGGATACACTTTTTGATTTAATACAAACTCCTAGGCTTGTTTCTATTTGATCATCTACACATTTCCTTGGGATAGTATTCAGTTTTATTACAGTTCATGAACCAGGCATTATGTCATAGACAAAACAACCAAATCCACATCGCTGTCTTTGCTGTGTTGAGTCTTCTTTGTTTTTCGCCTGGGGTTGCTACAACGAGTATAGAAAAGAAAAGATGGCCGGGTACGATGAAAAAAGAATGTAATAGTCGACCATGCTAGTTTGCGTGTTCTTACATATTTCGGCGTTTTACATGGACGAGGGATATTCTAAGAAGATAATTAATTCTATCTGGTGATATGCATGGTTTGCATATTTATTAAAATTTTCATCCATTCCAACCCGCCCATGTGATGTCTTGATGAATAGTTCCTGCCGAAACGACCTACAACATGGGTCATCTACAAGCCAACGTCTAGACCGATGATTAATTTGTCTACTATTCGGTGAGACCATTCCAATTACTTCAAGTTTTCAGAAGCCGACTGGATTGGTGGAGGCCTAGTTCCAGAACAACTATAACCAGCCGTAGTATATTAGTCCATTCCAGCATTAGCCTCCTAGCTGCAGTCCACGAGGGAACTACCTAGTGGTCCTGAAGAAGAACTCCGAGCTCCTACCGACTGAGAACCGTGTGATGTCCCTCCCCAGTGATGTGTCTACTTTATATATATTTTAGGAAAATTACCCTATTAAAAAATAACATATTTACGACGTTAACAGTTTGAGTAAAAACACTGGGTTGTTAGGAATCTCACCAACAAACACATATAGTTAATGTTTTAAGTTTGTTTAAGTAATTAACATATTAGTGTCAGATTGGTTAGATTATCTTATGTTTCATAGATAGATTCTGTGACACCAATGATTAAATACAATAATTCCTAACGCATATTAGTAATTTATTATTTATACTCCTTACAGTCACAAAGTAAAACACACTGGAAGATTACATCACAACCTTAAACATATTGTCAATGGAACCCATAATATTATTGACAAAATTCGTATATCACTTTCTGTAAATTCTTATTATCTTCCAAGTAACTATGAAACGTGCTGGTTAAGCTCCCGGGCATGCTTAGAGAAATACAGCCGTAACACCAAGCAAATGTTAAAACTTTATTAGCATACATTCAGACAGTATATATGAGATTACAGAAGAGTAGTAACGCAATTTTCTGGCTCACAACTGTGGGGCCAACGAGATAAGAGTTCCCGTATGTGATATTAGCAGTTATCTATTGTGTATGTTTGGAGACCAGACTGCTGGGAGCGTAAGTTTTTTTGGATTGAACTTTGACTGAGTTTTTTTGTGCAAGTACGTCTGGAAGGCAACATGTCCGAGGAAGGTATGTACTTCTTGCGCCACAAGAACAAAGATAAGGGTGAAGATGACGAAAGGCCCGATAACGTAGTAGTGAGCGAGGCTAGCTATACTGATAGCGAGGTATTAACTGCTGCTGTGACAGCAAGGGAAAATAATGTTGTAGCGAGCACATCTAGCAGTACTCCATGCGCCATAGAGGTAACAAATGCAGTTATTTCGGTGGCACCTTCGCGGGATACGAGCGTTAAGTCAACTACCTTAGAGGAACTTTTGCAAGCTTTCCATAACATGTCAGTACAACTTAACGCCTCTATGAATTTACACTCTGAGAAGCAGTCGGAACAACATAGAATACTTTCTGAACAACAGGCGAAACAAAATCGATTACTTTCCGAAAAGCTTACACTTCAACAGAATACTATTCTAGCCGAAGAATTTACGCGACAACAAGATAGGCTTGCAAGTACTATAACAGAAATGCAAGGAGAATTAATCGCTCGAGTTGACACGAGAATGGCGGAAATCACACAACAGCTATCCACCGAATTACAAAATTCTCGTGCCGAAATACAAGAACTTTGCGAGACCGTGACAGCTCAGTTTTCAGGAGTTGACACACGAATTTCCTCTATGCAACAACAGATAGAAATGACAGAATCTACGTGCCAAGTAGTAGCAAAACGTACGGCGGAGGAGGAAATAACACGATACTCACAGCTGACAGAGACCCGATTCGAACAGTTAAAGTCAGCTTTACACGAACGCGAAGCTAGTAATGCGGATGAGTTTTCGACCATTAATCGTAGAATATACCATTTGGAAAATTCTGTACCGATAGTGTCGCCACTTGAATCCGACATACGTATTATGCCTACAGATACTCCACCGGTTGTCGAAAATAGTACACCATCAGCGCCGGTTTGTGACGATATTCCCGCACCAAATACATTGCCAACCGTCTCCAGTGCAAACGGGCCGCCCATACTACTCGTAGATGCAGCCACTGCATTAAATCATCCATCACGTCACTGGACTGATGAGGTACCCACATTTTCAGCAAAATCCACGGAAAATCCGCGGAAATTTATTAAGTCATTCAAAGAGTATGCGTCACGATTCAAACTGACAGACTCAGAAAAATTAAGGTGCCTAAGCACTAGCCTAAAGAGCACGGCGTATTACTGGTGGGAGGTACACCAAAATACGGTCACATAGTTCGAACAATTCCGGCAGTTATTTATTCAGCAACACTGGAGCCTTAAAATCTAAGGGAACTTGAGGGCGCAATTACATGGCGAAAAATTTGACCCCAAACGAAACCGATCTCTAGAAGCCCATCTGAGCGACATGTTCGAGAGAACTCGTTACTTAGATATTATCATGAGCGATGATGAATTTATTGCGATGGTTTTAGGTCAATTACCCATGCGTTACCAGCTCCATCTAACCGGAAGAAATTTTGAAAGCAAAGCAGATTTCCGGGAACAACTACTCTCTTTCGATCGGTTAGACCAGCAGACTTGCACGAGCCACCACAATAATGAGGAAAACAAACGGCAGCCAACAACAAAACCACCGCCTATTTATCAACCATGGTCCGAGAGTCGTAATGATAACTATCACGGTGCAATTCAGAGTCGTCAACCGTAAGTGAATACCTTTATCTGGCGAAGTAACAGGTATGGTCATGGATGGAACCGTTGGTACAAAGACCGTGACAGTAGTTCGCACCGCCGAGAGTGGCGTTCTAACGATTCTGAAAATCGTCAGTACAATCGTTCAGGACAGGATAACGGTGACCGGGATATTTATAATCCAGAGCCAAATCGAAAATGGTCGACGCCGAGAAAGGTTAGGAGCGGCAGTTACCAACAGAAAACTCCTAATTCCTCGCCTAGACGGCCTCCCAGGTCACTGCGAGATAGAGAAGATAAGCACTCGCCGAGGAACTCGACACCTCAATACTACGAGGGCCCACGGGAACAACAATGTAGTAAAACTTCGCAATCTCCGCGGGATCGACGGCCAAATAATTCCAGGTCCCCTAGCAAGCTACCAGTTAGCCAGCTTATGAGCGACACTGCACATAGCAATGCTATTAAATCTACTCAAGCCACATTCCATAATCAAGTATCATCATCGCCGTTTTATGGGTATTTCCAACGTCAGGAACCCCTTAACCCGAATGTTTTCTACAGTAATCAGCCCGGAATAGAACCCTTGCCGACCCAGATAGTTAATAACGGCGCTAGTTCTAGTTCTGCCAATCAACATAGCACGTTAAACTAGCTGAGATCGGTGATGATGGGCCCCGAACACCGGTCGTGACTAGTAATGGGGTAATCCATGTGGAAGAAAAATGCACTATACACACGATAATAATGCGAGAAAATGAAAGGGAATTTCTGTTAAGTGAAGACGAAGTTACGTCCGAAAACATAGAAGCTTTTTGTCCAGAACTCAATTTAATTATATGTGGAATATTAACTCCTGTGTTACTCGACAGCGGCGCAGAAATTAGCTGCATGAGTGAAACTTTACTAGCAATCATAGAGCAAACAGAAACGAATGTCCCTATATTGCCTGTGCCTTGTTTAAAAATAATGGGTGTTACTTCTCGTGCAATCCCAATTGTAAATAAACAGGCCATGGTTACTATTGAAGGGTTGGGTCCAACCAAATTTTCCTCTGTACTGATAGTTAAAGGTTTAGCTAAGACACTTATACTAGGCACTGATTTTCTAACCAAGTATCGTGTGGTATTAGACTTTGGAGGATGGTTAGTTACCACATCTGATGGCCCGGTATCCAGTACCACCACTAAGTGGCAACTATCAGACAAACTGGTAGGGACTGTTAAAGCAAGAACTACTATTATCCCACTTAACAAGCAGCAAGGACAGCAAACGTTTGTTAGCTACTTCAGAAGACTTGATGCAATCCGTTTTGGAAGTGAAAGCCATTACCGACAGTCAGAAGCGAGAGCTATTTAATTTGCTTGTTAGTTACCAGGTTATCTTTTCGGACAAGCCAGGCCGAAATAAAATTAATGAGGCCAAAATCATTGTTAAGTCCGATGAACCGTTCCATAAAAGAACATATCCTATTCCTGCTAAATTTTTGAAAGAAGCAGAAGAATATCTGAATCTGATGTTAGAATGGGGCATGATAAGGCGTGAAGCAAGTCCATACGCTAGTCCTATGGTATGTGTACGTAAAGCGGATGGTAGTGTAAGGCTCTGCCTGGATGCTAGAGAAATTAATAAACTCACAATAAAAGATAGAGAAAGTCCACGCAGCACTAGCGATATTCTAAGACTGTACCAACGTGTCAAATTTCTAACAACTCTTGACCTATCCGCCGGCTATTGGCAAATACCTCTCAGAGATTAATCGCAACAGTACACAGCATTCTTGTTCCGCAGTCACCAATATGTGTTCCAAGTCATGCCGTTTGGTCTCTGCAATGCTGTGGCGGAATTCACGCGTTGCTTGGATATCACACTAGGACCAGAGTGCAGTAGTTTCTCCCGTGCGTATGTAGACGATATTCTTATAGCGTCAGAAACATTTGAAGAGCATATGGGACACGTAAACATCGTTATTTCTAAACTACAATCTGCTGGCATGACTGTCAAGCTGCGAAAGTCATTCTTCTGTAGAGAAGAGTTACCATTCCTGGGTCATATTCTCACTCCATCTGGGATAAGGACTGCACCCGACAAACTTAGTGCGATCACCCACTTTCCTGTCCCACGCAATGTAAAGCAATTAAGCGCGTTTTTGGGAGTGGTCGGTTTCTATAGGAACTACTCAGATAAAGTGGCTAGAGTAGCCTTGCCATTGTTTGACTTACTCAAGAGGGGGAAAATTTTGGAGTTGGACCGAGGTAGAACAGAAATCCTTCGAGGCGTTAAAATCTATATTTTTGACAGAGCACGTCCTACATCATCCTGTTCAAGGCCGTACATTTATGCTATACACAGACGCCTCTGCGTATGCTTTAGGAGTGAAACTTGCTCAGTGCGATGAAAACAATTTAGAGAAAACCGTGGCTATGGCCAGTAGAACCATGAATGCTGCTGAACAAAATTACACTGTCACAGAGAAAGAGGCGTTAGCAATCATCTGGGCGTTACAAAAATTTCGCGACTTGCTCCTTGGCGAAAACATTAAGTTGATGACCGACCATCAGGCATTAACATGCTTAAAGGCGGGAAGGACGTTTGGTAGCCGTCTTACTAGATGGTGTCTGTTATTACAGGAATTTGATATCGAAATACACCATGTGAAGGGCAAGGACAACGTAGTAGCAGATTATATGAGTCGAGCCCCCGACTTGTCCTACGATCCAACGAGCAATGGAAAGAAATCAAAGGAATTTCTTGTCGCGAAAATTATCACCTCTGCCATAGAGAAAAACCCGAGGTTAAAAGAAATATTTGGTGACTTGAGAAATGCGCAAAGTAACGACGATTTTTGCAAAGCAGTTAGCAAGAAATTAAAAGAGTTGCCACCGCTTCACAAAATACACAGACTATACAGTTTATCCGAGGAAGGCATTTTGTTTCGACGTACTACCCCTAAATCACCATTAGAAAATGATTGAAAACCAATAATACCGGCTAACAGCTTAAACACTATCATTTGGGAAATGCATGAACTTTTAGGACACGTAGGTTCACACAAGTTATACGAAGCCCTACGTCGGCAAATTTACTGTAGTAATTTACAGAAATCAGTTTACAAGGTCGTAACCAGCTGTGACTTATGCCAGAAGTCTAAACATGCTCAATCATCGATGGAAGGTATTTACGAGCCCATTTTGCCCACCAAACCTCTACAATTGGTTTCAATAGATTTATTCGGCCCTTTACCCACGTCCAAGCAGGGGTAAGATATGTTGTAGTAATTATGGACATTTTTTCGAAATATACAAAACTTTACACTATTGTAAGAGCTACTGCAAGAATCGTATTTTTTAAAATGAAGTCTTTTATATCCGAGGTTGGGAAACCTGATTGCATTTTATCCCATAAAGCCACACAATTTATGAGCAACACCTGGCATCAAGGTTTAAGGAATCTAGGTATAAAACCTACTACCTCGTCTGTCCGCCACCCTCAAAGTAACCCGGTAGAACGGCAGATGCGGAATCTTGGTTGCATGTTGCGAACCTATTGTTATAGAGCACAACAGGGTTGGCGAGATTATATCCCGTTCGTAGAGTGCATTCTGAACAACACTATCCACTCTTCCACTGGATTAACCCCCAGAGAAATATTAACAACCGAATGTTCGGAGGCGCTATCCACTTTAATTCTACCCGAAATTTGCAAAAACCAAGAGGGACATGAAGGAATAGTAAAGGATACGGAAGAGCTACGAGAACAAATAGAAGCATTTGTTATAGCCCGTCTACATCTCGCAGCAGAGAAAAGGAGCAAGAATCAGAAGAAGAAGCGGATTACTAAGCTCAGTGTAGGAGATAAAGTTCTTAAGAAGACTAACCCGATCAGTAAACTATGGGAAAACGTTACTAAGAAACTATTTTTACTTTATGAAGGACCGTATGTAGTATGTGACAAAATACATGAAAATTGTTACACTCTCAAGTCAGTAAACAGCGAAGAGATAGTAGGTAACTACAACTTGACGCAGCTACGCCTGTACAAGCAGCCAGTTAAGTAGAAGTCGAGACGAAAGTCATATCGTTTAAGTAGGCATGTAATCATAGTTGATGTGAATGAAGACAGGAAGTAGAAATTTTATTTAGCAGGCATTTATTAATACGCTGCATCGCTGAAGCTATAACACATCGGAACGGCTAATTACGTATTTGTTCACCGAGTCGTGTGTACCGGTGTGGATATATTGTGTGCCTGGAGCACTTTGACGATGATTTATTAGTCCACTGAGCGTGTCTGCCAGTGCGGACTTGTATGTTTTTTTTATTGATTAGCCCGATGTGCATATTTGAGCCATGCCGCATGATTATTTGTCCTATAAGACTCAAGTTATTTTGGAAATTACTTCTTTCTGCCAATCGTCGACTTCACTGAAGACTAGATCTACTGTAGAAATTCATGTTCCACCTCAAGACACTTCTGTTTACAAGAGCTGTTCCACCTCAAGACACTTCTGTTTACAAGAGAGAAAAGGTTGCTCTAGGTAGCTTAGCTGGCACGTCAACAATATCAAAAATACGCTGAGAGAGAATTACTTTATAGTCACATTATTTTCTACATACGAGCTCTAATTTCATGATATACCCTACACCATTAGGTTTCTTATTGCAAGGAAACACTTACTTTGTTTTCTACAGTACCCATTGGATTGAACACTTGATCGTTTTGTCATAAACTTTACACAGCTACCTGAGTTACAGTACACTTACCTTGCTGCAGGGATTATACTCGCATGGTTGATGAAGTATCTCTGTTCATCCTTCTCACTCAATCATTAATAAATAAATTTGATAAAACCAGTCCTGTTTACTATGAAGAAACAAGAATGTAGTATAAACAACCCAGTGTAAAGAATCCCAAACGTAGTGATAAAATTTTGTCTATTGAACTGAACGAGGTAAAAATTTATAAACCCTGTTAGGAGTGATATCACCGCACGAACTCGATTTTAAACCACTTTAATTTGAAAAGTGACAAAGAAGTGCCAGTATTAAACTCTGAACGTATAAACACGAATTATTCAGAGGATTGAATGTTCTCTACACTGTAAATTACCTTGGGAATATAAGTATTGTTTTCGGAGTTATTCGTTCAGCAATTATGTACATGTTCCCACTACTATTAACTCTGAACTTTGAGATCGAGAAATTGTACGCTACGATATTGTTACTTTAGATGTAAGTATTTGCATGTATATCATATTGTGTATGGTCACTTGTCATGTTATGTATATGGTGTCACAGAATCATGGTATGTTTGTCTGTCATGTTTATTTTAAGTGTATTGTAATTTGCCTTATTTTAATTGAAGAATGTTCCAGACCTTATGTTATTTTTGCTGAATGAGTAATATTACTGTATCTATGTTTTGAATTCAACTAAAGACATGTCATGATAGGTACAAAAACCAAGAGACTGTATAACTCATATGCAAGGAGTTATTTCCAGGATTATTTTCTGCAAGATGATTATGTTCAGTAAAATGTTTTCGATAATCAGTTTTAATTAATCGATAAACATTTTGGAGCGGCTCTGTAACTACTCAGAGTATTTACAGTTATTATTTGTGCCATATTATTATTATTCAAGTTTTATGTACATATTATTTAGTTGATATTTAAATGTAAGTGAGTTCTAACAACCCAGGATACACTTTTTGATTTAATACAAACTCCTAGGCTTGTTTCTATTTGATCATCTACACATTTCCTTGGGATAGTATTCAGTTTTATTACAGTTCATGAACCAGGCATTATGTCATAGACAAAACAACCAAATCCACATCGCTGTCTTTGCTGTGTTGAGTCTTCTTTGTTTTTCGCCTGGGGTTGCTACAACGAGTATAGAAAAGAAAAGATGGCCGGGTACGATGAAAAAAGAATGTAATAGTCGACCATGCTAGTTTGCGTGTTCTTACATATTTCGGCGTTTTACATGGACGAGGGATATTCTAAGAAGATAATTCTATCTGGTGATATGCATGGTTTGCATATTTATTAAAATTTTCATCCATTCCAACCCGCCCATGTGATGTCTTGATGAATAGTTCCTGCCGAAATGACCTACAACATGGGTCATCTACAAGCTAACATCTAGACCGATGATTAATTCGTCTACTATTCGGTGAGACCATTCCAATTACTTCAAGTTTTCAGAAGCCGACTGGATTGGTGGAGGCCTAGTTCCAGAACAACTATAACCAGCCGTAGTATATTAGTCCATTCCAGCACTAGCCTCCTAGCTGCAGTCCACGAGGGAACTACCTAGTGGTCCTGAAGAAGAACTCCGAGCTCCTACCGACTGAGAACCGTGTGATGTCCCTCCCCAGTGATGTGTCTACTTTATATATATTTTAGGAAAATTACCCTATTAAAAAATAACATATTTACGACGTTAACAGTTTGAGTAAAAACACTGGGTTGTTAGGAATCTCACCAACAAACACATATAGTTAATGTTTTAAGTTTGTTTAAGTAATTAACATATTAGTGTCAGATTGGTTAGATTATCTTATGTTTCATAGATAGATTCTGTGACACCAATGATTAAATACAATAATTCCTAACGCATATTAGTAATTTATTATTTATACTCCTTACAGTCACAAAGTAAAACACACTGGAAGATTACATCACAACCTTAAACATATTTTCAATGGAACCCATAATATTATTGACAAAATTCGTATATCACTTTCTGTAAATTCTCATTATCTTCCAAGTAACTATGAAACGTGCTGGTTAAGCTCCCGGGCATGCTTAGAGAAATACAGCCGTAACACCAAGCAAATGTTAAAACTTTATTAGCATACATTCGGACAGTATATATGAGATTACAATGAAGTATTAACTTTTACATTTAAACTTAATAAATAAAATCTAGGGCAATCTGAAAATCAGTCGTATTAGTTGCTTTACAATTAAGTACTTTAACTTGAATGAACTAAAAGGGGATCATGATTTACAAACGCTTTGATCAACGAGCGGCTAGAGGGTATCAAAATCTTCTACGACGTTAAAACTTATTCTAAGTCCTTGAAGTTAACTTAAACATTATTTTAAATTATCTAAGGTCAAAACGTAAAACTATACGTCCAGCATGATGTCAGCAATATCCGCTCAGGTCCGGCCTCTTCAAAAATAACTGAAACATTACTTCCGCGACCCCAACCAACTTTACATGAACGTATTGCTGTTCCGGGGCATAGCCTCTGCCTCAAAGAGCCCAACATCCTTAAACCCTAACCGACTCGTTGCCACTGGCCTCCCCCAGAGTGAGCCCCGAGCTACCTCCGGCGGCCGCTTAAAAACCCTCTCGGCCCCGCCGACGTTTCCAAAAAATCTCGGCCCGCCGCCCCCAAATTTTGCAATCAGGGCCCGAGCCCGCGGGACGCGCACCGCGTTGCGACCTAGTTACGCCAGCAGACCGCCGCTTCGCGAGGTCGGTGGCCCGCGCGACTCATCAGGAATGTGCAGCAAGGGCAAACGACACGCCGCCGGCCGGTCGCCTATGAAACGAGGCCGCTTCTCGCACGGGCGCAGTGACCCGCCCACAGCTCGCGCCTTGAAAAACAGAAATTTGAATTCGGCCACACCGAGAAATTCTGGAACGCGACAGTACTAACTGTTAGGGGAATTTTAACAAAGATGGGTAGTATTTTAATAACGGCATCTGCACGTCAAAGTTAAGTGAAACATGAGCTTAATTATATAAAACGTGTATTGCTTTACTTTAGTTATTAAATATTTCTTCATAATTATGCAACTAAATAAGGTGCTTTAGATTAGATCACATATGTAGTTACATCTGAAACTACGATAAAATATAGTTTTCTTTGAATGAAGAAAAAAGGAAAATAACAATGTGAGTGTTAAAATTATGCCATTATTTTGATGGCTGTAATGATTGTTTGGTCACTCTTTGCAATTGGTTAATGATTGGAAACAGACCTTCATGCACAAAAACTGATAACAATAACCATCTTAACAACCAATTATTCAATCGGAACCATCTGCCATTAACTGTTATTGTAAATTAATCATTTTGCCCATCCCTAGCTGCTATCTGCATTTAATGGTAACAAGCAACGTTTACAATTCAGGCAGCAAATTCTAGCAGCAGGCGCAGAAAGTATGTGTGTGATTTGCATCCAAAAATTTTGGCCTTTGAAAAGCAAATATTTTATTTATCAGTTTATTTATTTATTTATTTATTTATTTCATTTGATTTGTAACATGCCACACCAACAGCATAAGGCTCCAACGGTGGGCACAACATTTAGGACAAGTACAAAACAAATACAGTAACATTATTAATACTAGAACAGTGTAAAAATAAAACGTAAATTGTAAAATAGAAGTAAATTTTAAACTAATCTGAACATGTTCGATAAAGAATAGATTTTTTATCAACTTACCAGGGGCATTAAATCACTCACAAAATCTGGAAGTTGATCACCCTCGAACTATTTAAAGACAAATGTGTTGTCCTGCTCAATCCAACCGTATTCCAATGGGTCCAACATTGTAGGTTGCTTTTTGTAAGCATTTTTCCAAATAGAGGAGATATAGTGGGCTATTAAAAGTTGTTGATAAAGCTCACTCTTACATGGTTGTATTGAGCTTGCATCAAAATTTTGAATTCTTTTGCTAAATTTTTCATTGATGTCTGAGGCTTTATAGCTGCTGACAAATAGTTCGAACCTTCCATCATCTACGTCATTTGATTTTTTGGCGTTATATAGCTGGCAAGTGCAATGCTGAATAGTGTTAAATAGTTCTTGTAGCTGGTCCTGTGTTAAATTTTTTTCACCAAGAGTAGCAAATGCTCGTTGAAACCAACATTTTTTTTTTTTTAGCAAAGTAAAAGGTTTTTTCTTTCCTTTATTAAAGAAAGCGGGATTAAAATCACATCCGGTAAATGCATGTAAGCCGATTAAACTTTTGGTTAACAATTCACCAAACTCTCTATAAATTTTAGCTATGTCAATGTATCTTTCATTATTTCCTTTCCATAAAGCATCCAAATATTAGATTGAGAATTCTTTAATGGTGCCATATTACCCAACATTATAATCAAAATATCGGTATCAGAGGCTCTGATTGCAATATTCGACTGTTCTGCGTTACTAAAAGCATGATAGATTATTTTTTTATCCGCCTCTTCATGTGAAATACAACATAAATCTTCAACAACACTCGATTGTATCTTATCATCAACGACTATGACTGACAATTCTGTAAATTTAAATAAATATGGCGGTTACCCAAAAATTTCCTCACTTGACCAATGCTTTGTAAAAAAATCAACAAGAGCTTCCTTTATTTTGTATTATCAATTCTTTCGCAAAATCTGACGGTCACACCTGTTCAGGCCTAGTGATTGTGTACTCAATCAAAATTGCTTCATGTCATAGAGATCTTTCACTATATTTTATTGATGTATACAAATATTGGTCAAAGATAATATCAATCCTTCGGACCGAATATTTTGTTGCCATTTGTAGAAATTTCTTTGAAATACTCCCGAATGTTTTGGGAACTTCTTTCATAGAATGAAGGATGAAAAATCCATCAATTAAGAACACATCTGTATTATGTGGTGGTTCTTGATCAATATTTGGTTCTACACATTTTACAAGTACAGACTTGTCAGTTTTACAGAAACCACCATCTAGTTGACATAAAGCAAGAGGTACAGGAGTTATTGGATACGATAAAATTTTTATAAGATCAATTTGGTGGTCCATAGAAATTCCCAACAAATGTCCGAATAAATCTCGCTGTAACTTTATCTCTTGTTGCTTACCTCCAATTTTTACAGACTACTTCACGAGTAGACTCAAAAAGTTGTGTATCTGTGTCTTTTTGATGGCTTTTTCAAATCTTCTGGAATCAGATGCACATTCTGATATAAAAGTAAGTTCGTAGCTCTTCACCGATTTTTCCGATATTTAAAAGAAATTCTTCTACTTAAGGTGATGCAGCTTTCCCCGAAGCTATGTTAAACAACTGATCTGGTGATAAATCTAAGCTTAAGGGATTCACATGTGGATTGAACGAGTTTATAAAACTATTAAGTTGTTGACAACTTTTCTGGATGTTATTTGGCTGCAACTCGGCTGAAACATCTTGCTTCTTGGTGATTTCTAACTCTTCCAACACGTGTGTGATTATAGTTGAGCGGATGTCGTGACTTCTCACCCACCGTTGGTGAGCTGAAATAGAATTGAGTCAGATGTGAGATACCAGTAAGTGTTCTCGCAGCATCTGCATTGATGGTCTGCTCTAAAGTAAGATCAATAGGCTGCCTTGAGAACGGTTTACTGGTATGCTTGATTCCAAAAAATCCTTTTTGGAAGTCCTGCTCTAAACCAGGATGAGTTGTTGAAACTTTCGTTAAATTGTAATGATATTGAACAGTTCATTTCGCATAATTTTGATGGTTGAATACGAAAAATAAATTTGTTATTTTTGGTAAAATGTCAAGGTATAAGTTGAAGTCGCCAACACAAATGCTCCTGTTTAGTTGTAAATAATAATAAACAAGTTTTATGTAAATAATATAAAATTGCGCTGTTTCGCCATGATCACCATGTAATGTTTGTTCTTAAATACATATTCATTACAGAGTTCTTTCAAGCTTTCATTGTGAATAAAATATGAAGGTGACTGACAACTCTGTTATCTTTCCAATTATTCTTTGATATCTTCAGAATTTGAATATTTTTAGATGTTAGTGTAATGCTTCGGGATATTCAAATCAAGCCTTGGGTTGGTGGAGTTCTTTTTTTTATTCTTATTCACCACGGAACACAAACATATTAAGCTTCATCATCACTCTTCTCCACCATTTTTTTATCCCTCCTTTGTTTTCCAAAACAAAACAAACAAAAAAAAAACACATCTGGCCATACCAACCTTCTCAATCTAAATTCTCAACACAAATAAAAATACCTTCCAGGTAAAAATATAACACATCAAAAAACCCTTAGCCCGGGAGTGTAAACACTTTACAACCCCCCAGGTGAACTGACGTACAATTTTACAATGATACTAAATTAAAAATTTACCTGAAGTTTACCTCTAAATTGAACACACTGGATTGCTAGAAACAAAAATCTAGGCCTGCCTTAGTCACTCCCTTCCAGCCATCTCTACTAGTCTTGTTATACATAACAAAAGTTTCAACCTGTCCGTCTAAATTAACATGACATTCTCACACAAACTGAACAATCAGAGTGGCAATGATTACTACAACACTTCCCTTAAATTAACATGACATCTTCACACAAACTGAACAACAAGAGTAGCAATGATTGTTACAACACTTTCCCTTAAATTAACATGACATCTTCACACAAACTGAACAACAAGAGTAGCAATGATTGTTACACTTCCCTTAAATTAACATGACATCTTCACACAAACTGAACAAGAGTAGCAATGATTGTTACAACACTTCCCTTAAATTAACATGACATCTTCACACAAACTGAACAAGAGTAGCAATGATTGTTACACTTACCCAGTTATATAAGGTTTTAACAGAGACTGGTTGAATGTACCCCGAGCACCTCCGCCATCGGTCAAGTGTCCCAGTTCCCAAACATTCTTCCCCGCTTCCCCAATGAGCTTAAAAGGCCCCTCATACAACAAACTCAATTTTTTTGTCTCCTTTAGCAAAAAATCACTCCGCCCACAGACTCTGAGAAGAACTAGGTCACCTAGTTTAAAAATGCTATTACAAAGGTTTTGTTGGGCTCCCCTCCTCAGCGCCGCATGCTTCAATTTAAGTCTGACTATTTCAATTTTGTCCTCTATTTGGGCCTTTTCCTCTTCTGGAAACTCAAACTTTAAAGCTAAGCTATCTTTCTGTGGCTCCCCACTCACTAGCTCATTTGGAGCATAGCCTGTGCTACTGTGAACGTGTTGGTTAAAAAAACTGTTCATTAAAGGTATCATCTCCGCCCACCTGCTGTGTTGGTTGTGGCAATAGGTTCTAAGTAGTCTCCCAATCTCTCTCATCACTCTTTCACTGGGATTCCCCTGAGGGTGTCTTACTGAACTATAGACTACATCTACTCCCTTCCAAGCTAGCTCCCACCTCCAAACGTCTGCTGTGAACTGAGTACCATGGTCACTCAGAACTCTTTTAGGTACTCCTACCTCCACACAGTAATGATTAAGCAGTTTGTTGACACAAGCAGCTGCTGTAGCCTTCTTTAATGGGTAACAACGCACAAACTTGGTGAACACATTTAGCACTACCAGAATGTACCGCACTCCTCCTCTTGACTTAGGCAAAGGGCCATATAAATCCACCGCTACAAGGTCATCTGGTCCGGACGGAATAATAGGCTGCCATCTTCCTTCCCAATTTCGATTTGGATACTTTGCCTTTTGGCAGATATCACAACTGCTTATGATTTGCCTGACTGACTTCTCCATATTAGGCCAGAAGTAACTGTTGTTGGCCAACCAAAACACCTTTATCCACCAAAATGTCCCATGGACCGGTGGAGATGCCACACTAACTGATTAACCCAGCCCTTTGGCACACACGCTTTCCACTTTCCTGTCGCATCCCTCCGATAGAGCACCCTTCCATTTGTACAATACCACATCAGCAGCTTCTTTACCTTTGAATCATTGAGATCTTTGTCCTCATTTTCCAACATTCTTATAATGCTACCCCATGTTTCATCTTCTCGCTGAGCCTCTCCTAACTTAGTGAATCTCTTAATCAAGTCATCATCCCGTTCTGCAGTGAGGTGTGCCATAATAGGCCCGGCCCTAGGTTTTTCCTCCATTACCAGCTCCCCCTCCTCAACTACAGTTCTACTGAGCAAGTCTGCATCACTATTTTCTTTTCCTGAGATATACACCATCTCCAGGTTGTACTCCTGCAGGGCTAAACACCACCTCGTTAGTCTGCTCCCCATTAACTTGCAAGTTAGTAGGAAAGCTAAAGAGTGATGATCTGACAGTACAATTATCTTGCTGCCTAACACTAGGTTTCTTAATTTCGCTAAACTCCACACGATTGCTAAACATTCTCTCTCCGTTACTGTATAGGCTCTTTCTGCTGTATTTAGACTCCTGCTGAGCATGGCTACCAGTTGTTCCTCTCCCTCCTCATTTCGCTGGAAACACTTGGCCCCAAGGCCATAGCCTGACGCGTCAGTGTTTAGATAGAAAGTCCTAGTGAAATCCGGATGGTGGATTATACAGTTCTCCACAAACAAAACCTTAGCTTTTCTGAAACTTTCCTCACATTCACTACACCACCTCCACACCCAATCTTTTCTTAGCAACCTCAACAGCGGTGCCACCTCATCTGAAAACCTCTCTGCAAAACGGCGGTAAAAGTTACACAGTCCTAGAAACCCCCTCAACTCCTTGAGGTTTTTTGGGCGAGGGAACTCTTTGATTACCCTAACTTTCTCAGGATCTGGTCTGATCCCTCCCGCACTCAATCTAAACCCCAAAAAGGTCACTTCCTCCCTCAGAAACTTTGATTTACCCAAATGTAAGGTCACATTTACTTCCCTTAGCCTACACAACAGTTGTTCCAAAATTTCTAAGTGCTCATCGAAACTCTCAGTCGCAATTAACAAGTCATCTACGTAGGTCAACACCCTGGATTCTAGTTCAGGTCCTAAGGATGCATCTACCGCCCTGCAAAATTCCCCTACACTGTTCGGCAGACCAAATGGTAATACCTTGAATTGGTAGGACCTTCCATTATACAGAAACGCAGTGTACTTCCTATCCGCTTCAAGTAAGGGCACCTGCCAATAACCCTTCACAAGGTCTGTAGTGCTTATGTACTTGCATCCCCAGAAAGCACCAAACAAATTGTCTGGCTCCACAGGGCTCTGCCGGTCAGGGACGATAATGCTTTTAAGGCCTCGTGAGTCGACACACAGTCTCACACTCCCATCCTTTTTCCTGGCACAAACCAAAGGGTTAACAAAAGGGCTGTTCCCTCTCTCAATTATACCATTCCTCTCCATCTCTTTGATTTGCTTTTCCACCCCTTCTCTACATGCCCATGGAATAGGGTAGCTCCTACCTTTAAACGGAGTGCTGTCAGTCACCGGAATTCTGGCTACATACTGAGTAGTTAACCCTGGTTCACCTCTGAAAACCTCCTTGAAGTTCACCAACAGATTTCCTAATCTCATTCTCTCCTCTTCACTTCCTATCTCACATTGCCCCAATACCTGGCTTACTTCCTCCTCCCAACTTATAGGGGTGATAGTTTGTAATTTCAAAGAGCTTTCTCCTAATGTTTCTCCTAATTTCTCCAACTCCATGCATTCCCCCTCCTCTGCACATTGCACCCTCAGTACTTCAGGATTACACCCTGAACCCCTGCTACTTCTCTGCATGTCATACGCTATCCCTCTAATGAAAATCACACCCTCCTTGAAATTAACAATTATACCATGCCTATGCATAAAATCCACACCAACTATCACTTCTTTAGTTAACATAGGTATAACTAAGCAATTCGCCCTGTAAATTTCCTCCCCTAGTCGAAAATCCAAAAAAATTTGTTTGTTTACTTTTTTACTTTTTCCTCTGGTAGCCCCAATCACGGTAAGTTGTGGCACCGGCAATACCGGATAAGTGAACCCATGCTTATTTAAATCTGTTAAAAACTGTTCAGAAATGCCGGATACTTCTGATCCCGAGTCGAAAAGGATAGCGATATCCTGGTCTCCGATCCGGCATAACAATTCCGGTACCGGTCCGCTGTTGGGCGTCTGTGTTTCTTCTGATAACAAAAATTCCCTCTCGCCAGTAAACATTGCTGCAGCCATGTGAACAGCATCCCGCTCTTCTGCCTGTCCTTTACCTTGGATCGTCCTGGCCTGGCTGCTTAGGCTTGACGATCCCCACCGTTTCCCGAGCAAGTATTGAGTTTGTCATTATTATGCCCTACCTGTCCGACTCCCATGCTTTCCCCTGATCTACTTTCTCCCTGCCCTGTTCCTGCTTCTTTACGCTCTTCCCCCTCTGCCAATCCGCCACCCGCTTTTCCCGTTTCTCCAATTTCCTTGCCACCGGCTGTTACCAAAATATGCCCCTCTACCAGGCCTGTTTCCTGAATAGCTTGGGTTATAATTTGTGCTATTATTACTGTTCCAGTTTTGAGATTTTCCATTTTGATCCTGAAACCCACCTTTCATCTTGTCCTGACTACCACTTCCCCCACTCTGATTCTGTTGGTGCCAAGGGCTTCCCCTTTGGTCCCTCCTTGCATTAATTCTGTCTAGTTCCTTCAGCACCTTCCGCAGTTGTTCCACCGTTGATACATCTTTCCCTACCAATGCCTCCTGCACACTTTCAGGGGTCTGTGAATACACTAAGGTTACAATTTCCTCCTCACTGAACGGTGTGTCGTAGTACTTGCTTCGCTCTACCACATTACTTAGGTGAGCCTCAAGTTGCCCGGCCATACATCTCCCCTGGTATAAGTTTGCCCTATCGATTCCTTGTATTCTTTTCCCCCAATATTCCGTTGTAAATTCTCTTTCGAAATCCTGGAGGTGTGATATTCGAGTTTCAATGAGCCGCAGCCAGTTTTCCCCCACCCCCACTATGGATCTTTTTGCTACTATTACTTGCTCCTCCTCCGAACATCCATATACTGAAAAAAATTCATGTAACCTTTCCAAATGTTTTCTAGGGTGAGTTCTGTCCTGCCCTGAAAACTTTGGAATGTCCCCGTCATGATACGGCTGTGTAAATCTCATGTTCCGACAACTAATCCCTGCTTTGCACCCCCCAGACCTTTCTCCTTCCAATTTTCCAATTCTCAGATTGAGTTTGACGTACCAACGGGTGTGTGAAGCTAAAAAAAATTGATTATGTTTCTTTAACAAATTTTCACAACCGTCGAGTTCCGTCAGTTTAAAAAAAAATGAATTAGATGTTCTTGGTTCAAACAGCTAAAATTATCAAGGTAAATCAATGTAACTAATTTATGTGTCGTAAATAAAAGTAAATTGCGTCTGTAACTAAAGTAGGTGTATTTTAGACCTAATGTGAGTGCGGCAGAGCCGTTGCAGTGTACAATTATTATATACATACATTGATCACATTTTTATCCTACTAGACTGTTAACTTATTCTAGAATGCTTGGAATTCTTTGTGTATGTAGATAACAAGTTTATCCAGTTCAAAACAAAACAAAAAAAAAACCTCATTCAAAGTTAGTGTAGTGTAAATATATCAACAATTTGTTTTATATCATGTAAACGATTCAATAATTCTATATGTTTCTGTTTAAAATTAAGTTGTGGTAAGTTCAAATTAAGTAAAAATTATGTATTAAGCCAGGATTGAAAGCACTCGGTGAGCGTGGACCACTGAGTGTTGGTGAAACATTACTACATCAGAGACTAACGTTTATATCAAATTTAATGCCCTGAAAGAATTCCAAACAGATATTTACTATTCAATAGTCTTGGGATCCCGAGAGTTAATTTAAATTAATTAGTTTGGTTATTCTAATAATTATAGAACAAGAGATTCAGATTTGGATTTAAATTATGACGCGGGTAAGTCTTTCAGGCGGAAATCAATGTTTTTATAAAAAAAATAATGTTCGTGAAATTCAACAAACGGGAAACGTTCCAAATCGACGACTGGACGGGACTGAAAAAAAAAACGACCTCAGTGACAGTTATAGCCTCTACAGACGTATTGACTTCCTCGATGACCAGGACTCTGCGACGATCCGCGTGTAGCTGGCTCTCCTGCTCTGGATAGCTGGTAGGTCGTTGACTCAGTCCTCCTCTCGTACCGGACTGCTGGGCTGTTCTACTGCTCGGCTCGTGAGCCGTCTCCTTCTTAGTTTGCGCCGTCGAGTCGGTCCTTCTCGCGGACCGGACTGCTGGGTTGTCCTCCTGCTAGGCTCCCGAGACGTCTTCTTATTAGCTCGTGTCGTCAAAACTGCAGCGCCTTTCCTATTTTAACGTGGTTCAGTCGTCGTCGATTGAATAATAGAATTGTCTCTCTCTCAAATCCTCAAGATATTTTAACCGTTCTTCTTTGCGTCGATTAAGGTAACATAATTATGCAGATCTTTGTTCTAGTATAAAAGTTTCGTTGAATGTTCTTCCGTGAATTTTAGTGTTGAAATCGTTACTAAAACAGCTCTTCGATATCTCTTTTAAGTATTAATTCAAATCATACGAAGTTTCCAGTTTGCTGCTAAAATTACGGACGCATATTATCAATGACCGAAAAAAATGGAACAAAACGAATATTCTAAAAGAATATTTTTACTTGTCCTTGTTTGTAACACGCGATTCTACAATTTTTCTTTAAAAACAAAAAAAAATCAATGCTTTAATGCAGGCAAAATATAATCAAAATGAATCTCCTATTCTTTACAAATATAGTAATAAACAACAAATTTATTACATTTTTTTAAAAAAACCAAAGATAAGCATACTTCCAGAGACAAAATAACGTTTTAGCTTATTTAAAATTTGTAAAGATTTGCATATCATAAATCAAACAATTTTTTTTTGTTCCGACTTCTGCAACCACCAAAATTGATCAATATAAATATTTCTATAAAGTACAAACGTTGACTTTATAGATTGCCCCTTCTTAGAAATGTCTATTATGTGCAGTTTAAACATACATAGAACAAACAGCATGACATTTCTAATACACATATATAACAGAATCTACATCTTCATTATTATTTATCGTCCACCAAACGAGGTTGTCATATTCCTACATTTACTAAGACTAATGACTAAACTCATAATATCCTAACAAGAATATATTACATACATGTTGCAATAAATAAAAAAATACATACAAAGAATGCTAGGTCAACGTAAGGATATTTTAAACATATGTATAAATCATTCAATATTTTCGGTCACAACAGGTTTGTGATATTCTTTCAGTTGGGTAATGTTGTAATGTCCTATAATCTGCCTGGTGTTAAGGTCTGAGAGTTCATAACAATTATTCCGAATATCTTTAGTTATGAGGTATGGTCCGTCGAATAGTAGAAATAACTTTCGGGTAACGTATTGCCAGAACTGGCTGGTTGGATTGGTTCTTTTTAGTACCAGGTCTCCGCAATCGAAAGTAGTTTTTCCGGATAATTTCTGATGCTTCTTTCTCATGTCAGCAGCGGAGGTTAGTTTCGCCCTAACTAACTCCTCGGTTTCCCGTCGTATTTCGTTCAGTTCGTCTTGCTCTTCCTCAGCGACATCATGTTGTAATTTTGGTACCATTGTTTCTGGAATGATATTGGACGGTTTTCCGGTAAGCAGTTCATATGGCGTGGTGTTGGTAGAACTATGGATGGTATGATTAATAACACATTCAATAAATGGTAATTTAGTCATCCAACTTTGTTGTGCATCATAACAAAACGTGCGTAGCATGTTGCCTAGCGTGCGCATTAGTCGTTCTACCGGGTTACTTTGGGGATGTCTAACCGAAGACATGGTGGGTGTAATATGCATCTCCTTTAATCCTTCTTGCCATATCGAACTGGTAAATTGTGTACCGTGATCTGAAATAACCGCTTCGGGGTGACCCACTTCAGCCTCGAATCTCTTCATTTTCTGAAGGACGACCTTGCCGGAAGCATGTACTACTGGGTAGAGCTTGGCGTACTTAGAGAAAACATCTAAGACTACAAATACATATTTTACTCCTGCAGTTGAGCAAGGTAATGGTCCCAGTAAATCTACCGACAACAATTGCAAAGGTCCTCTAGGAATTATCGGTTGTGTTTCTCCAACTAAGTTGCGTTGTGAATGTTTTGCTTTTTGGCATAGGTCGCACGATCTCGTAATTTTCACTACAATTTTGGGTAAGTTCGGACAGTATAATTTTCTACTTAAGGTAGCGGTCAATTTCTTGGAACCAATGTGGGCACAGTTATGATGTATTTCCCATGCAATATTCTTTACTAATTCTTTAGGTACGACCGGTTTCCATAAATCCTCGAATCGGGAACATAGTTTATTTTGGTAAAATAAAATACCTTCGTTAGAAATGCAATATTTAGTATTGAGTTTTGTTTATGTTCTGGTACTATGTTTTGAAGTTTTCCCTTAATATTTTGGCAAAATTCATCCCCATTTTGAAGTTGAGCTAAATTTAGGAAAGCATTCCTGATAACATCGTTGTTGGCCATTTGTTCCGCCACTAGATGAGCAACTAAGAATTCTTTCGGGTTACGATGATTCGGTTTTTCGTTTTCCACGACATCCGGTACCCGGCTAAGGTAATCCGCTGCCACATTTTCTTTGCCTTTAATATGGCAAATCTCAATGTCATATTCTTGTATAAGTAGACACCATCGAGTTAGCCTACTACCGAAAATTTTGCCAGTTTTAAGAAATAATAATGATTGATGATCAGTAAGCAGTTTTACATGTTCACCCAACAATAAGTCCCTAAATTTTTGTAAGGCCCATACAATTGCTAAAGTTTCTCGTTCTGTGACTGTATAATTTTTTTCGGCACTATTTAGTGTTCGGCTTGCCATTGCGACTGTTCGTTCTATATCTTCGTCATCGATTTGCGCTAATTTTGCACCTAGCGCATAAGCGGAATCATCTGTATACAACAAAAAAACTCTACCTAGAATAGGGTGATGCAATACTTGTTCTTCAATGAAAATTTTCTTCAATTCCTCGAATGCTTTCTTTTCTTCATCGCACCACTTCCATGTTTGTCCCTTCTTTAATAAACCGAAAAGTGGTACAGCTATTTTAGCTATCTTATCACTATAATTACGATAAAATCCGATCACGCCAAGAAAAGTTCTCAATTGTTTGACGTTCTTTGGTGTTGGAAAATTAGCAATACTTTGTAATTTTTCGGGTGATGTTTTAATGCCGGTTGGTGTCAAAATATGGCCTAAGAAAGGTAATTCTTGGCGACAAAACACAGATTTCTTCAATTTTGCCGTCATGCCAGCGTCACGTAGCTTGGTCAAAACAATGCCGATATGGATAAAGTGTTCTTCCAGGGATGTCGAGGTTATAAGTATGTCATCGACATAAGCACGAGCGAAGTTTTTGCATTCCGGTCCTAATGTTTGGTCTAGACATCTCGTGAATTCAGCCACGGCATTGCATAACCCAAAAGGCATGACTCGAAATATGTACTGGAAATTTTTAAATAAAAAGGACGTGTATTTCCGTGATTCCTTCTTCAATGGAATTTGCCAATACCCGGCTGACAAATCTAAAGTTGTTAGAAATTTTACTCCTTGATATAAGCGTAGAATGTCATTTGTCGGCTGTGGGCTTTCTCGGTCTCGTATGGTAATCTTGTTAATTTCCCGCGCATCCAGACATAGGCGTACGGAACCGTCCTTCTTTCTGACGCACAGGATAGCATTGGTGTATGGGCTAGGAGCTCGTTCAACTACCTTCCAGTCTAACATCAATTGTAAGTATTCTTCAGCTTCACTCAAAAATTTTGCTGGAATCGGGTAGGATTTTCTATGAAATGGCTCGCCTGGTTTCACCTCTATGCTAGCTTGGTATAATTTGTTTAGTCCAGGTTTGTCGGAAAATACGTCTTGGAAATGCTTTAAAACTTGAAATAGTTCCGTTTTCTCCTTGTCGCTAATCAGAGTGATTTCACTCATGGCATTACGCAAATCGTCATCGGTCGCATTTAAATTACTTGCCATGGTAGAGCATATCATAGCATACGAATTTACGTCACGAAGGAGTGATACGCAGTTGTCCGTCACTTCCCATTTTTCCGTGGTGGTCGGGTTCTCTAAGCTATCCATAGCCGTAATCATCCATCCTCCGAAATCCATGATAATTTTGTATGTGGTCAAAAAATCGATTCCAAGTATAATTGGTTTTGCCAAACCTTTCACTATCAAAACAGGTACGCGCTTTACGCTACCTAATCCTTCAATTTCTAGCAAAGTCTGTTTATTAATAATGGGACTAGCCCTTGACGTTACTCCTAAAATTTTAATGGTCGGGACAGGCATACGTGGTAATTTGATTCCTGTACTTTCTATCATTTCTATACAATCTTCGCTAATACATGAAACTTCTGCTCCGCTGTCTAGTAGAACCGGTGATTTGACCCCATTTATGCTAAGTGTTATTTCAGGACACAAGGCTTCTTTTGCATTCCCGGCTTCGATGCACGGTTCGCTTAACAGAAAGTCGCGTTCGTTTTCTCTGAATATTACGGTATTTATTCTTTTCGTGATGACTGTGTTCGATTGGTTTTCTAGACAAGGTTCACGGTGATGTTTAGCCCCTTCCAAATTCGTATTAGGGAGTGGTGATAGGAGCTGTGATACACCCTCCCTACTTAGTTTTCCCTGCGGTTAACAAGTTTATGTATTTGGTCAGGTTGCCATGTTGGTGTAATTCGACCAGACCTCTCTGAAGTAGTATGATTTGAGTCCACTCTTTGACTAAAATTAACACCATCATTATTTCGGTTACACTGCCATTTCGTGTCATTATCACAGTTACTTGGAGAAATAAATTGTCGATTATTTTCAACTCGCGATGTTCCTTGCTCGGTGTGGTTTGCAGTCGTTATTGCTTTCTCTGTCAGCTGAAAAATCTGTGCTTCTACTCGATATTGTCCGTGTGATGCATTCCGGTCACATGCGAATCCTTCTTCTATCGGATACGTATTAGTTTTTGGACCTGAACTCCAAACGGCCCCTTCCCGTCGTTGGTTAGGGTATTGTTCCAGGTTGTAATTACCCTGTTGTCTTAGGTTCCCATTAGTATGGTTCGGTTGATTCCAATAATTAAAGTTTCTGTATCGTCCCCTGTATCCTTTATGATACCATTGCTGTCTAGGTTGTTCTACGTTAAAAGCGTTTATGCGAGGTGATCTCTGTTCGTTATTCGTGGCTGTAGGTTTATTTCGCCAATTTTGGTACAATGGTGCGGGTGGATTATTGTTCTTCCGCTCGAACGTCTCCTTATTCACGCTAGTTCGGTCTAGTTTTTCTAGCCTGTTGTAGTTCAGTAACTGTTCCTTAAAATCTACTATTCCGTTGTAATTTCGTCCGCTTAACTGTAACTGATATCTAACGGGTAGCTGTGATAGTATCATCGCTATAAATTCCTCGTCTTCCATGTTGCAGTTCAAATAGCGAGTTCTCTCATACATGTTGTTGATGTGTGCTTCTAGATTCTGGCTTCTTTTAGGGTCAAACTTATCAGAATGCAACTGAATACGTAAATTGCTTTGTATTCTGGTGCTCCAGAATTGTTGTATAAATGCCTTACGGAATGTACTATATTCAGTGATAGAATCTTTCAGTAATTCCCACCAATAGAATGCGGTGTCTTTTAGACAATGGCCAATGCTTTTCATCTTGTCTGTCTCGGATAGGTTAAACGTATTACAATACTCTTCGAACTGGTTAATAAATTTTCTGGGATTTTCTGTGCTTTTTCCGGCAAAACTAGGTACGTTATCTAGCCATTTTCGAGCAGGATGATGCAGGGTCAACATGGAATCAGTAACTAACGGAACATTATTTCTAACTATAGTGACTGGTTCTACACTTATCCCAGTGGAACTAGCTACACTAATGTTTTCGCTTCTGTTGTTATTATTTTCATTGGGGACAGTTGATTTAGTAATATTCAACGCAGTGTTTTGTGTAAATTTCCTCTCGATTTCTTCTACTCGTATTTCTACTCGGTTTACTTTACTTTCTAAATCCTTCTGTACTTGACTGACATTTTCTTTTAACAGCGGTACCGTATTCTCTAGGGTTTCAATTCGCTCGTGTACAACAAAAAAGTTTTGTTCCATGGTCCGTTGTGTTTGCGTAACCTCCGTCCTAATTTGTTCCGTTTCTGCAGTCAAATTATTTAACGTCGTATTCAAGATTCGTACAATATTGTCTAGTCTATTGGCATTCTCCTGTTTTTCGCGTTCCCGTTCCTGTCTTTCGCGTTCACGTTCCTGTTTTTCCTCTTGTAGCACTCGAAACATTTGTTCCAGTGTCACGGTTTGGTGTACATTTTCTGTTCGAGTCGTTTCCTCACCTCGTTGTAACTGTTGGTTATTCGGGACGTTCGTATTGTCATGGAGTTCCGACATCGTCTCTGCTCCTATTTCTCCCGTTTCTAGCCTTTCTTCCGCATTCGTTTCTGAATGTGTGCTACTGTTCTCTTCTAGCGCATTTCCTCTGAGGAAGTATGGTTCTCTATTTTCTTCAAATGGCATATTTTTCGATTTCCAGACAGAATGTGTCCTAACGTTCGTATTCTCCACGTCTCAGTGTAGTAGTCAGTGTGTTTCACCTAAATGCGGGCCTAAACGTTGGGCGCCAGAACTGACGTACCAACGGGTGTGTGAAGCTAAAAAAAATTGATTATGTTTCTTTAACAAATTTTCACAACCGTCGAGTTCCGTCAGTTTAAAAAAAAATGAATTAGATGTTCTTGGTTCAAACAGCTAAAATTATCAAGGTAAATCAATGTAACTAATTTATGTGTCGTAAATAAAAGTAAATTGCGTCTGTAACTAAAGTAGGTGTATTTTAGACCTAATGTGAGTGCGGCAGAGCCGTTGCAGTGTACAATTATTATATACATACATTGATCACATTTTTATCCTACTAGACTGTTAACTTATTCTAGAATGCTTGGAATTCTTTGTGTATGTGGATAACAAGTTTATCCAGTTCAAAACAAAACAAAAAAAAAAACCTCATTCAAAGTTAGTGTAGTGTAAATATATCAACAATTTGTTTTATATCATGTAAACGATTCAATAATTCTATATGTTTCTGTTTAAAATTAAGTTGTGGTAAGTTCAAATTAAGTAAAAATTATGTATTAAGCCAGGATTGAAAGCACTCGGTGAGCGTGGACCACTGAGTGTTGGTGAAACATTACTACATCAGAGACTAACGTTTATATCAAATTTAATGCCCTGAAAGAATTCCAAACAGATATTTACTATTCAATAGTCTTGGGATCCCGAGAGTTAATTTAAATTAATTAGTTTGGTTATTCTAATAATTATAGAACAAGAGATTCAGATTTGGATTTAAATTATGACGCGGGTAAGTCTTTCAGGCGGAAATCAATGTTTTTATAAAAAAAATAATGTTCGTGAAATTCAACAAACGGGAAACGTTCCAAATCGACGACTGGACGGGACTGAAAAAAAAAACGACCTCAGTGACAGTTATAGCCTCTACAGACGTATTGACTTCCTCGATGACCAGGACTCTGCGACGATCCGCGTGTAGCTGGCTCTCCTGCTCTGGATAGCTGGTAGGTCGTTGACTCAGTCCTCCTCTCGTACCGGACTGCTGGGCTGTTCTACTGCTCGGCTCGTGAGCCGTCTCCTTCTTAGTTTGCGCCGTCGAGTCGGTCCTTCTCGCGGACCGGACTGCTGGGTTGTCCTCCTGCTAGGCTCCCGAGACGTCTTCTTATTAGCTCGTGTCGTCAAAACTGCAGCGCCTTTCCTATTTTAACGTGGTTCAGTCGTCGTCGATTGAATAATAGAATTGTCTCTCTCTCAAATCCTCAAGATATTTTAACCGTTCTTCTTTGCGTCGATTAAGGTAACATAATTATGCAGATCTTTGTTCTAGTATAAAAGTTTCGTTGAATGTTCTTCCGTGAATTTTAGTGTTGAAATCGTTACTAAAACAGCTCTTCGATATCTCTTTTAAGTATTAATTCAAATCATACGAAGTTTCCAGTTTGCTGCTAAAATTACGGACACATATTATCAATGACCGAAAAAAATGGAACAAAACGAATATTCTAAAAGAATATTTTTACTTGTCCTTGTTTGTAACACGCGATTCTACAATTTTTCTTTAAAAACAAAAAAAAATCAATGCTTTAATGCAGGCAAAATATAATCAAAATGAATCTCCTATTCTTTACAAATATAGTAATAAACAACAAATTTATTACCTTTTTTTAAAAAAACCAAAGATAAGCATACTTCCAGAGACAAAATAACGTTTTAGCTTATTTAAAATTTGTAAAGATTTGCATATCATAAATCAAACAATTTTTTTTTTGTTTCGACTTCTGCAACCACCAAAATTGATCAATATAAATATTTCTATAAAGTACAAACGTTGACTTTATAAGTTGATTCACCTCTGTCTGGTTGCTGTTGATTTTTTGTTCCCATGTGCTCACATTCGCCTGCACCTGAGCAAAACCTTCTTCCCTGATCTTACGTTCTTTGGGTAATTCTGATTGACTCTTTCCTAGCTCATGCCTTATGAGCGCAATTTCCCCCTGACTATTGGCAATTGCTGACTCTAGTGTGGTTGTCTGCTGCACCAATCTATCTGTTTCCACGTCCTGTTTTCTTACTTCTGCCCCCAAACCCTCCATTTGTTCACTTGCCTTAGCTTGCCATACTCCTACTAGGCCTATTGTGTCCTCAATTTTGTTGAGTCGGTTAGCATAGCGAGCCTCAAATGCCCTCTGCTTTTCCCCAAACTCCACAAACTCACCTTTCACTGCTGATCGAAATTCCTCAAATTTCCTACTTTGCTCATCGAATCTTTTGCTCTGCTCGTCAAACATGCTCCTGATGAAGGTCACTAGGTCCACAGTCCCTTCCCCGAGTGGCGGAGGTGTAATACTACTCTCCTCGTCACTTTTGGTTTCATCCATTTGGTTTTTTGCTTCCCCCTGCTCCTCGGTTTCCCTTATTACCTCCACACTTACTACAGGACAATTATTACACATATCAGCTCCAGCTGAGTTTGATGCTGCCGATGCGGCCCTAGTAATTATTGGTGTCATATTTTTTTTTTTGAACTCTACACTTACATAACCTTACAACTGAATGCTACTCAATACTTCGTTTTTCCTTTCAAATGGCACACAGGCCTGCAACATAAAATTAATTACTGTAAACAACCTGATTAAGTAGTAGGCTATCACAAATAACCTGGCAGGAGTGACTATGCCATTATTGCTACCCTCCTGTATTCGGCAATGATATAATTTTCTTAACCTTAGTACCCAAAGAAAACGAGAAAAAACAATAACACACACAAATTAACACACACACACTCTGGTCATGGGCATCCTTTCAACCTATTAACACTTTAACTTCATTTATCACAGTTTGAGGTTGGATGGAGCTGACCTTATGTCCTGCTGCTGTTATTCCTTGTCGATTACACGTTAAGTGCTCCCGCGATGCTTGCCGATTTCAAAAGCCGCCATTTCCTTTTGTTGTACTCGTGGTAGAGGTGGGTCGAAAAGTATCAACTGATACTTTTGCACTGATAAGCGCCTGTATCAGGACCGGCAAACGAGTACACTTGAAAAGTAACAGGTACTTTAGTATCTGTTCAGAATTCGCCTCTAACTCGTGGTCAGCTGCCGCCGCTTCTCCACTCACCACGCCGACTTCAATTTCTTATCCGTTGCTTAAGTTCCCCGAGTACTGCTATTCCTCAGGTCCCTGTTCGGGCGCCAATTATGTAATGCTTCGGGATATTCAAATCAAGCCTTGGGTTGGTGGAGTTCTTTTTTTTATTCTTATTCACCACGGAACACAAACATATTAAGCTTCATCATCACTCTTCTCCACCATTTTTTTATCCCTCCTTTGTTTTCCAAAACAAAACAAACAAAAAAAAAACACATCTGGCCATACCAACCTTCTCAATCTAAATTCTCAACACAAATAAAAATACCTTCCAGGTAAAAATATAACACATCAAAAAACCCTTAGCCCGGGAGTGCAAACACTTTACATTAGAAAAGATCTGACATGCATTATTTGTAGTCCTAAAGCCATCATTGGGTGTAATATTTTACAGCGGTTGAAATGCTTACCCTCAATGAAACTTGAAACGTATCCACTAGCAAGCATTTCACAGTCAACATGATAGATGTTAAACCGCAATCATTTATAACTTTTCCGATTGCCTTAAAATATGACATCATTACATGAAAAGCACCCAGGTGTATGAATAATTTTTTGAAAGTGTCACTTTCCGTAGCTTGGATTTGTAAAGCTATCTTTGCATTAGCTAAATCGTAAGTCACTTGCATGTACTCTTGATTTAGTTCTTGCAATACTGACATGCATTGCTGCATAGCTGCTAAAACAACTGTGTTACTTGTTGGTGATTCATTGATCGGAGTCAAATACGAAATTAATTGTCTTGGAGAATCATATGTTATTATTTTACTGTTGAAACCAGTCCATATAGGAACCATTTGACAATCCAAAAGCATGACGTAGCATCCAAATAATGTCAATTCGATCGTAAAGACTCTTATGCAAAATTATAATAACCTCTTCCTCACTGTGAGTTTGAATATTACTATATTTTTTAAGCTTTTTCACACACTGTGGCAACTCATACTCAATTTTTTTCAAAAGATCGTTTTCTGCGTTTATTATGTTAAATAACTCCAGCTTCTGCTTCATATTCTTCTTCTTCTTCTACATTATCTTCTTCGATGTTTTGATATATAATTCCAACTGTATCATGGAGAGTATCTTTACCATTCTTGGTCTCAACAAATCGGTCGTAATTGTCTAATGCCATACCTGTTGAAAGGTTTCCATTTCTATTAATCGCCTCTGGACATATTCTGGTGCGTAAAACTGATGAAAACGTTGCTTCTGTTTCAAGCTCTTCGATAGCGCTGTAACTGATACAGTGACCGTAACAATTTATTATATTGATTACCTTACGACTGCTTGTAAGACTTTTTAATGCTATGCCTAAGCAGGTGTGTTTCGAAGTCATGTTGCCATTGTGAGTCATGTAAATTATGTCCTGTATCAGAGATTTCACATGACGTTGAAAAGTGTCGCAATTCCGGCGTTGACGCTTATAACCTCCAAGAATCGATGAAAAAAATTCAGAAACTATTGGTGCAGATGAACATTCACCTTTTATTAGTCGTTGACTAGTTAAATAATCAGGTATTTTTTTTTTTTTACACTTAGAATCTCCTCTCGCAAAATAGCAGCAGCAGCTTGCAGAGTATCTTGGTTTTCAAGTGCGCAAATAAGGAGTCATCAATAGCTGAAATGCTTTTAGGAGCAACAACTTTTTTTTTGTTGGATGTCAAAATTTGGATTTTGTCATTAAATTTCTTGTAGATCTTTTCTTCTAAATAGTGTGTTATGAATATTAATCTTGTGTCTGAGCCTTCACTCAATTATTTATACATATCCAGATACTATGATAGAAAATAACAACGTCCTCGTTTTATGACAATTTCTTCTATTAAATTGCATATTTCTTTATATTCAGTATCATGTATTTCTCGAGAGATGTGCCATGAAGTACGGACAGGACTTTTAACTAATGATCTTTGCTGATTTCTGAAATTTAGCCGACAAATATCATGATAGTATATTTCAGAAGGAAGAACACTTTGTATTTTTGTCAAAGTTTCGTTGTAAATATCTGTATCTGGCTTAAATTTTGATAAAATAGTTTTTTCAAATTGATTTTTTTCTGAAGTACGTAATGGCTCATTCTTAAACCGATGGGTTTTTTTTATTACAAAAAAAAATACAAATTCAGGTTAGCTGCAGCCACGGTATCAGAAGTCGGAACAGTTGATGATTCTGCAGGATTCTCCAATGACTGATCTACTTCAGCTTCAATATCTTTTTCTACGACTTCATTTGTCTCAAGAACGTTCACATCTTCTACAAGGGAATCATTTATGATTGTTTCATCAACTATAGAGCTACTAGTTGATGTTGATGGTTGTTCAATCGTTGACGAAAAAGTACTAGATTGTAATGAAACTTTTTTGGTGACATCTGTAGAAAATTTTTTTTTTCAGAGCTGTAAACACCTTGTAACAAGAACTATGATAACCACAATCGAAAATTTCGCCCGGGAAAATAATATCGTTATATATAAGGTTATGAATTTTCCGTAACCTTAAAATCTTTCGACATTTTGCCATTGTCTCTTCCGAAAATATAAGTAATTTCTCAGTTTTTACCGTAGCACAAAAAACACACTTAACTTTTTCTTTTTCACTCAACATAATGTTAAATATATTAGATAAATAATGGAAAAATTAGTAAAACAAAATAAATCAACACTACGTAAATATTTTCATACATTCGTGAAACACAAGGTATCTGTATGAACTTTCACAAATATACTGAAAACATCTGACAAAAACTGTTATGTTGAAATTATAACTACAAGGGAACACACTATAGGCTAGACTTTCAAAATTTTATTATTTTTGGCATTTTCAAAATTGTCTGCCTTAATGTTAACTGCGCGATAATGGTCTGCCATTGTTATTTTCCGAGAGTAATAATAGTATATTTTCAGATTTCAAAACGGCAACCATGGTCAAATGGATTTAAAATTCACCAAAAATTGATAACCTGTCTTACCTGAGCGCCCGTTGCGTCCACCACTTTAGGTTTAGTGAGTCCCCATCTCATGTATGGTAGGTATAAGGGCCTCTATGTACAAAAACTCAGGTCTGGTCAAATACATATAGGTAGCCACCCACTAGCTCTTAGACTAACAGCCTTTCACAGCAACTGGAAAAATTTATTGTGTAGTGTAAATAAATATGTATTAATAATACTTATAATCAACCAATATAAATGAAATATACACCAAAACCCCAAATGTCACTATGTTACAAAAAAAAATTTTTTTTTCTGCCAAAATTGCAACTTCGAAACCATTGAAGCAGGTGCACAACATCCACTGAGTATACACACGTCAGTGCATACGTAATTTTCTTGCTATCACACATCTCAATAAATAACATATTTTGAAAATAAGCGTAATTAAGCTAATGAATTATTTTATACTGGGATTCAAATGCAATGTAGCATTTAGCTTTACAATATACATTGAGATATCTCAAGTGAAATGATTTTTAAAAGATGTTAAATATATTATTATTTATATTGAATAACTCTCAGTCATACAAATATGTAAGTTTAGAAACCATAATGTAATTAAATATACATAAAATAATATTTTGAATTTTCATTTCATTCAATTGCCTACTTCTTTTTATGAAAAAGAAAAAAAAATGTTAACTATTCATGTGAAGATGGTTTCTGCTTTTAATTGGGCAATCGATGGAAGAGAGAAAGTGCACGTGAGATGTGTGCACCTATGTACGTGACATTTGAGAGTTGAGCCACTATCCCATATGCGTATGCATGCTACGCAAGGATTTGAATGGCATCAGGGTATTCTTTTACTTTTATATATATATATATATATATGTATATATATATATATATATATACATATATATATATATATATATATATATTGGTTAGGTGATCAAAGTTAGTTATAATATTGACATTGCATATTATGTATTTTACATTTTAGGTAAGCCTAAATTTTTTGAAGAAAATTTTTGGAGTGTTTTTAAAGTTATAATTAAGTTCAAAGGCTATGTATGTACAGTAAGCCCTCGATTTCCATTAAGCAAAAGTCAGTGGCGTAGCGTGCCATCTCGGCGCCTGGGGCGGGAGGGGAGACCCATTTTGCCGCCCCCATTCTATAGGTGCTTACTTAAAATTAAATTTCACATGCAATGAGGTACCTTTTATTGAAGTTAAAATAGGATGAGCGGTTTTACAAGCGGATTCTACGGGCCTTATATGAGCAGCGAAGTCAGAAATAACTTTGTCAAAATCAATATTAGCAGCCAATTCTTGTTCAATCGACAATATAGCCAAGTTTGATAGTCTAGCGGAGCTCATAGTAGATCTGAGGTAATTTTTTATTAGCTTCAACTTCGAAAAACTTCTCTCACAACTTGCAACACTAATCGCCAAAGTCAAATATATACGAATCAAGATGACTATATTTGGAACCGAAATTCCGAGATTCAGTTTTTGAATGAACTGGAGGAGCTCCAGTGGTCCATTACCATTTATATGTTCCTCTGATTCAGAACAGGCAACAACAACAAACTGCTAAAGACGCTTCCGCTCCATCTGAAACTCGTCCTTGTCGATGTCTTCTAATACATGGGAAAGATCACACTCGAACTTGCTGTCCAAAAGTTTCGCTGGCATCAAAAATCCGAACTTGTCCGATATTTCTTGAATTTGCTGGAATCGAGTCGTCATTTCTTGAATGATCTTGTCGAATGATGCGGTAATCTCTCGACGGATTTCCTGTTCGTGAGACAAAGCTGCATCTTCAGAAGATTCATCGCCATGCATGCGTTTTTTCCTGCGAATTCTTCTCGTTTTCAGTTCGATTCCGAGTTTTTCGCAGAGAGTCTTAGCAAAGTCAATTGCTTCTTGCACGAAACGGTCTCTACTTTCCACTAAGAGGGTTTTCAAAGCGCAGAGTTTCTGAGCACACTTATCCACACTTAGTCCTCGTTGCTGCAGGTAAATCTGTGCGTCATCTACTTCAGGTAGCACTGCAGCCCAAAAGCCAAGAAAAGTTAGGAAGTTAAATGACTGCATGGCTGTCAGGAGAAGACTGGCTCCCGATCTTGTTTCGGAAGTTTGAGATGAATCTGTTAATTGTTCCAGTACCTCAAGAACTACCTCAAACTTATTTTTAAGCATCTTGACAGCTACATGTCTAGCGCTCCAGCGCGTTTCAGTGACTCGTTTTAATGCTTGACCTGTGACGGCAACCAAAGTGTTCCATCGAACAGTTGATGCGGAAAAGAAGGCAAACAGCTTCTCCAGAGTTCCAAAAAATGTCACGGAATCCACTGATTCAGAAGCAGCGTGTACCCCAGCCAAGTTTAGTGAGTGGTTTGTGCATGCAACGAATATAGCTTTCGGATTCGGTGCTTTAATCCGGGCTTGAACTCCATTGTGGATCCCTGACATTGTGGCAGCATTGTCATAAGCCTGTCCTCTCAGATTCTGTATGTCCAGTCCGTCTAATGTTATCTTCGCGATTATATCGTTGCTGAGATCTTCTGCATTTTTTCCTTTTGGTTCGAAGAAGTCAATGAAAGATTCTACCACGGCGACTTTTTCTCCTTCGATATGTACGTATCGCAGAACTTGGCTCATTTGGTCATTGTGGGAGATGACTGGTGTGCTGTCGAAGATTACGCAATAATAATTAGCTTCTTGAATACGACGGATAATGGTGGATCGAACTTGCTGTCCCAGTAAGTTTATAAATTCATTCTGGGTTTCTGGAGATAGATACGAAACTGAGACTCTTGCTCCCAGCTTTATCTTTGTCAGGTGTTCCATTAGAAGAGGGTCGTATTTAGCTAGGAGGTGCACTAACTCCAGAAAGTTCCCGCAATTGCCACTATCATCTCCTCTAATGTCTTCTCGATGTCCTCTGAAGGCCAGATTCTGTTTGGCTAAGAACTGGATAATATTCAGCAACCTGTACAGTACATCCCTCCACTTCTTCTCCTCACTTTCGAAAACTTCTTGTTGTTTCTGATCGATGGTTGCTTTACAGTTCAGGCGAACTTCCAACTCCTTCCATTTCAAGAAGCTCTGTTCATGGCCCAGGCTATTTACATGGTCTCCTATTCTTGGATTTAGCTTCCACCATTTGTTGAATCCTTCTTCAGATGCGAAGTTAGAGCCGGAATTGCCAAACAGCTTGCAAGAAAAACAATACAAGGATTGCTTCAAAGGCGAGTACACCATCCATGTTCGGAGAACCTTTTCGCCGTTAGATAATGGTTTGTAGAACCACTCTTTGGTTAGTTTTCGGGTACCGCCTTTCGTTGAAGTCCCTGAGCGAACAACATCGGCAAATTTGGAATCGATGTGCTGTACTGAGTCAGATCCGCGACATACTAGAAGCGTTCTTACTTCGTCTGTCATAGGAGAAGGCCAGCAACCTACATCGTCGAGATTCACATCTTTGATTTCGGCAGGAGCAGAAGGCACGATTTCAATTATGTCTTCTTTGGCAACATTCACTTTTTCTGCAGGCTTATGACTAGATGCTTGAGGTACTTTTAATGAGTCGACTTCATCTTGACCCTGCTCTGTGGTGGGACCAGAACTACTTCCAACTGCGACGGCAGGTACGTCTTCTTCTTGTACCTGTAAAATAAGTTATGTATTCCCATGAATATTGGCCGGAGGACACGTTCGAATTTCAAATAAGTATTTTATCTATCACAAAACAAAAGTGGTTTTGGTGACGGCGCGGTTTGCCGGGCTTATAGGAAAATTTACAAACAAAATTGATTTTGTATGGCAGCTACCTTTTTTAGAGTTTCCCGGTAAAAACTGACTGAGTAAGCCATGTTATAGATGTTATTAAAAGATAAAATGACAAGAAATTTGAGAAAAATCGTTGGCGCCATTTTTGAGCTAAATGAAAAATTATGTTTTCTTTGTATGACAGGTACCATAAATAATCAAGATATCCAAAAACAAAAACAAAAAAAATATTCCTAGACTACTACTAGATTTACAAAACATCCCCTATTGAAGTTTTAAATTCAAGTAGCAGGACAAAATTCAGTCGTAAACTTAAAAAGATGTACCTTAACTCAATGTAATTTATGTTAATATACTCCATACTTTTTAAACAATAATTAATGTTCAAACAGCTATTAGAGCAATTTTAAGTGTATTATAAAATAAGATTTAATGTACGAGTGTGACTCCGTACTCGCAGACAAACCTAGGTGAATAGGTTTTGCGAGACTAATGTAAGAAATATTGTAACTTTTGTAAACAATAAATAATAATAATAATAATAATAATAATAATAATAATATAGGAGTTTTACTGTGTCCCGGTTTGCGGAAGTTGTTTGGTTTGCCCTGGGTTAAGGTCAAACTTTACAGTACAATGCGTAGTACTAAATTCAATGAGTGCGAAAGAGAGCCATCGACACGGGCCGACGCGTGAAACAAAAGATTTTGTATGAGTAATTAACATAATAAGGAGTGCCGCTCAACTCGGCTCGCGCGCGCCGGGCGGCGCGGCGTGATGCGATGTTGCCGTTCGTATGTAAACAAACAAACGTTATAAAGAGCTCTGTCAGTGATTTCGCAGTTTTTCTTTTAAATAAATATTAAAAAATAGTTGGTGCGCAAAATTTTAGATAAAATGGAACATTATAGTGTGTCTGACACATGTAATGAATGAATCACAGATCAGATCTCAACCTGCGTCACCGGCGACCCGCCCCCGCGGGTTGCCGCCCGGGGCGGGCCGCCCCCTCCGCCCCACCCACGCTACGCCACTGGCAAAAGTCTGTTAATTAAATTAAATTTCTTCATAAAGAGCAGAGTTAATGTCCCAAATTATGTTCTTAAACATTCTAAAAATACCTACTTTTATTATTTAATTATCTACTGATTATATATCTGGCATTTAAGAAACTCAACCCAGTGTGTAATGAATGGCAGAAATTCTTATTAACATGCAACCAAAACTTCACTGCTGGCTTGTTACTTGCCACAGTGAACTATGATTTTCTTTTTTAAATATTGGGTGTGTTAGGACTGCATACTCTGTGCGCAAAACTGTTGTTCCCGAGGCTTGTTTTTGGTATGTGGCTGTTCTTATCATAATAATTTGTGTTTGTACTGTGGATCGGAAATAATAATAAATTTAATAAAACATTTTTCCTATATAATGTGTTTTTCTGTAACACACTATGACGTACACAATTTTAAGAGCTAAAAACTAATTAATAACTAATATTCATTACCTAGTTTTAAGAGGAAAAATGAGTAAATAACTAATTTAATTTCATTATTCAGAAATTTGTGTATTTAATATTGCAGACCTGCCAACTCTCACGATTTTGGTGTGAGGCTCACGATTTTAAGGTCCATCTCATGCCCTCACGCCAAAATAGTGTTCCCTCACGATTTTTCGGGGCCCTAAGATTTTGTTTGTAGCGTGTGCCGTGCTGATTTTTCTATCTCGCATAGTGGAAGAGGAGACATTGTGAAACATGTCGCTACAAAAAAACACAACTAACACGTGAAGTGTATTGCTACCAATAAAAAATTAATTTTGCTGTGAACAGTGATAATAGTGTTACATGAGCAGAATGTTATTTTACATCTTTATTATTTGCGGCCCTGCATGATCACTATACGACAGCGCTAAATTATGTTCAACTAAATTAAATCTGCAACCTATAATTTGTTGAAATAAATTTTGAAGCAGAGACCATGTAACATATGTACAGGTATGTCACTTAAATTTAAAGATTCTCATTTGTTGTTTTTTATATCTAACCTGTATTTATGGGCCTGAAAATTTTTATTGAGGACCTCATGATTTTTTAAATTTGAATGTTGGCAGATCTGATATTGCTTAATGGTAGTCTAATAATGTTTTAAAAAAATATATATTTTGATTATATGAAATAAAAAAATAAAGTTAATGTACAATTTATTTGGATAATCCACTTGCATTTTGGTTCAAAATTATACTTTGTGGAACTTTTGTAGTAATATTAATGGTTACTTCTATATTCTTTGTTATTTTTTATAGGTTTAAGAGATTGCCTGCAATTTTTATACCAATAACAGCAATACTTAATATTTTTTCCCTAGAGTAAAAAAAATAGCACTTTTTTTGTGTAAATCATAGAATTCTGTTCTTTGTTAATTCATAGAAGTAGACATTTTCTCAGGTATTAATGTTTGATACTGAAATGCATTCAGTTAGTACTTTTTCTTCATACAGGCCTTGGAAGTAAAAACATGAAACTCATTGAAGCCAGCCTTTGCTGCTTGCGTACCATATTTGAGCACCAGTGCGCCCCTGTGGACTTGATATACCAGAATGAAAACTTGACGGTGCATCTGTTGACACTGACGATGCACAGTATGACCAACCAAGTATGTGTCACCACCATTCTCAAGGCAGCGTGCAAGGTACGTTCAATGTTGGCTTGTGTCTTCTGGAAACTAATCAAAAGTTGTGTCTCAATGTACAGTTTTAAGCCCAGGACACACATATCCACACCGTGTCCGCACCGCATGACGGCCGCATGTTGGACGACACACGGAGGAAAAGTAAACAAACAGAATTATACCCATCAGTCCCCACCTTTCAGCGCCGTCACCCCTCCGCGTCATCCCTCCGTGACCGCACCGTGTCCGCACCGCGTCAAACTAGTTGAGTTTAGTTTTTACGCGGACACGGTGCGGAAGAAGGTGCCCTCGACGAAACAAAAACAATGGACGCAGAAAAATTAATTGAAGAAGTCAGGAAGTTTCCAGTGCTATACGACCAGTCGAACGTAAAATACCGAAATGCTGAATATAAAGAACGTGTATGGAAAATAGTTTTGACAAACGTGCAAACTGAGGGTAAGTACTTTGTCTGTTTTCAATTCTCTGGAAATAGGGAAAAGTCTCCTATATTGGACCAGTTTTCAAGATGATGTAATTTCGTGTAATTAAACATATTCTTTCAAGAATATTATGCATGGATATTATTCAGTTAAAATTTGCACAACCAGAGTTGAAAAACATCAGTCCATTTTCCAGAAAAAAAAAAACAATTTTCAAGAACCTGCAATTGGATCAATTTAGGGAACCTGTTTCCCAAATTGGACTGCTGGTCTCTCTCTAATTGGCTCGTTTACATGATTACATGATTAATGTTTTTAAGTTATATTATAATTATAAAATTGTTTATCTATAACCCGTTCCCAAAATACTTTTTCGTTGATATTCCTAAAGTTTAATAAATATTGTAACACTGAATTTGTTTATATCCACATTTATACTAAATGCTTTTAGTTATATTCTCAGAGTATTTCTCGGTGGCACTCCTAGACCTATTTGCTCGTAAACCACAGTCTTTTGAAGAAGAATATTGGTGGAATATAGTGTCTAGACACTGACACAACACACCATTGTTGCGTTAACTCCACGCTCTCCACTTTAAATTTAACATTTTGTTTATATAAAAAAGCACACCTTAAAACCATAACAAATATTATTTAAAATTAAAAAAAAATATATTTTTCAGATTACTTAAAAAAAATTAAATAAATAAATAACCCAAGTATATTCCAGTGTTCAACCATCCTCGAGTAGTTTTAACTTAAATAAACTTAACATAAATTCATTAAAAATTAGGACTTTTGCATGTTTATTCATTAAAAAAATTTTATAATGAGGTTGTGATTGCATGCCTACTGTACCCAATAAAAAAAAATGTTAACAATGTGGAAATGTCAGGATTAATAGGGATTTAAGAATTGTATACTGAGCTTTAAGTTAAATTCCTGGAAAGAAACTCATTTTTACTTATAAGTATATTTTCTGTCAAATTAAATTAAAAGAAATTATACATATATATGACACAAGAGTCCGCGTCTATTTCAGCGCTCACAAAGGAACTAAGAGCTTGGTTGTGTAAGTAGAGCATGTTGATGCCGGCAGATGTGAGGTCATTCCATATATGTGCTTTATAGGCCAGTTGTCCAATTTAAGTGCCGGTCCAATATAAGCAACTTTCCCCTAAATAAAATGCAATTTTGTAGCAGTGCAAAAATTAATTGAATAAACATAGTGCATACTTAAACATACTGACTGTAGGTACATACAAATAATTCAATTGATTGATTTTTATATAACAATTATTCAATTGATCAAATCAACTTGTCCATATGTTCTTGCCACTCCACACTACCCTCTGGAGAATTAAAAAACCGCGTGAACTGCTCTCTCACGACAAATGCTTCCTGTGTAGCTCTTCCTCGACGGCGAGGTAACCTCTGAATATTAGGTGGGATCTCTTGTGTCCGATCAGTTATTTCAGTTGGTTGAAGCACATTACAGCCTTCAGCCTTTCGAATGAAGTTGTGCAAGATACATGCCGCAAGTACGATCCTTGTTATATTATCAGTTGATCCTTGAAGCGGTCTCATGAAGATACAAAATTTTTGGGTCAAAATGCCAAATGCGTTTTCAGATAACCTTCTTGCCCTGCTCAACCGGTAGTTGAAAATTCTTTTTTCACCAGTCAAGTCTCTTCCGGGATATGGTCTCATGATGTTAGTTGTAAGAGGGAAAGCTTCGTCGCCAATTATAACCAGCGGAAGTTCAGTATCTGTTCCAGGTAGGGTTTGTTTTTTCGGGATATTCAGTTTATGGTTCTGCAGTGCTTTTCCAAAATTAGAATTAGACAAAATACCACCATCTGAGTTTCGTCCATAAGCCCCTACATCTACTTCAATGAAATTGTAACATGGATCAACCAGAGCCAGAATGACAATAGAGAACGATTTCTTGTAGTTCCAGTAGAGACTCCCCGAAGAATTTGGAGCTAGTATTGTTACATGTTTTCCATCCAGTGCCCCTATACAGTTAGGGAACTGCCACCTTTCCCAATATTCGTGAGCAATAGATTTCCACATTTCTTCATTTGGCATAGGCATCACTTCATTTAAAAGTACCTCTACTATCGTTCTGCAGGTATGGTGAACAATAGAAGCAACTGTTGATTTTCCCAATCTGTAGCTGAAAGATATGGTTTTGAAGGTATCTCCAGTAGCTAGAAACCTGAAACAAATAAAAAATAAAGCTTAATTTAATTGAGGTTAAATTGGATTTGTTGTAGGTGGAGTGGAAGAATGTAAAAAAAGATGGAATTCTATGCGAGATCAACTACGTAGGACGCTTCAGAAGAGAAAAACGAAATCTGGACAGGCTGCTAAAAAACACCACAAGTATAAGTATGAGGATATTCTCACATTCTTGTTACCTCATCTAAGCGAAAGGGATGGCCTAACTAATGTACCACCAGCAAACAATGACGAGGATGATGGTTTTGAAAGTACTGCTGACTCGCAGGACACGCAAAACACATTCACTCAAGAAACATACCAAGAAGAAGACGTCAGCAGTGTCGACGAACATGACCAAGAGGATGAACTAGGCACTACTGACACAAATATGCGGGTAACATCACCTTTACCAACTACAAATAAGGTATCAGCAGAAAAACATACGTTTGCCACACCTTCAGCAAGCAAAAGTAAATTCTCAGGACGTGAAGTGAAACCACAAAACTCCCCAGCGAGTCAGCTTATGGCCTACATCCTGGCAGAGAAAGATGCACAAAAAGCAAATACACAAAGTTCACTAACCAGCAAACAGGATCCAGTTGATGCTTTCTTGTGTGGAATCGCGCCTACTCTAAAATCTCTCAACCCTATTATGCTGCATGAAGCCAAAGGAAAAATTTTTGCTGTTGTGCAGGACCTCGAATTCAGGCAGTTACAAATGAATGCGAGTGGCCAAGGAACATCTAGTATGCCACCACACACTACATCCCCTACACAGCCAGCAGAATGGTTATCATCATCAACAGCTTCATCTGCTTCAACAACATCTAACAATGTTGATCAACAGCCGTATTTTCTGTTTCCTTAGCTCCTAAACATATTCCCATCACAAAACAGTATACAATAACATCAACAATATGTACTATCAATCGGGAAAATTATTTTTGTTAACAGTTTGAAAATGTTTAGAAATTTACATGTGGATTTTTAATTGTGTATCTCGTAAATTAATTTTTATAAAATTAAATTACTAATAAGTTTGACATAGCGAAATGAAAATGGTGGAAGGAAGGGACTAAGCAACATTGTTATGTTTCTTGCTTGGAGAATGTATTTTTTTTTTAAAATTTAATTAGAGGGTAGTTTTGTTCAAATGTAAATTAAACAGCAAAGTACATTCCTGCATTTTATTTTTTGAATGTTTACATACCTCAAACATACCGCCAAACGTTCTCTAGGCGTTATTGATTGTCTCCAAAATGTGTCTTGTTTCCTCAGTTTCTCCTGCAGTATCAGTTCCAGTTGGTTGAATGTGTACATCGACATTCTATAATATTCGTAAAACTTCGTGTCATCACACTTCAGATGAGGCAACAGCGAGACAAATTCCCCTTCAACGCCCCTTTTTTTCCACGCATTGTGCACCCACATTCTTCTTCGGCGACGATTTCGTCTCCAATCAATATCTTCTTCCTCCAATGCTAATGCCACCATTCCTAACTCACTATTTGTAAAACTTCTCAACATGACTAACGTCTTGGAATGCAAAACGAATACTGACCCGTCTGCACGGCCAACACTCGGAACAGTGTGGCCTCCCATCTCCGTCACCGTCACTCGGCCGTGTTGCGGAGACGACTCGGGGCGAGTGCGGTACGGACACGGTGCGGATATGTGTGTCCCGGGCTTTACTTGTAGTCATAGTTTCACACAGAATAAAAATAAAACAAAGTATTAAGTATTGAATGAAAAAATAGCAACAAAAGTAGTAGACCTGAAAGTTGTTAAAAGAAGTAGTACACAATTAAGGTTGTGTGACAAACATAGGCGTTGGTAAAAGAATTACCCTGTCTCAACATCCTCATCAGCAATCATTGGGGAAAGCATGTGTTGATGACATGAAAGCAAAGCATCTTAATGACCTAGGCAAGCATATGTTTCCACTTAAAATGTTGGGAGAAGTTGAAGTTTTAGCATGAGGTACAGATTGTACAAAATTGAAATTTGAACCGTACAATTACAAATGTAGAAAAACAGAGCCTATGGCTTGGAAAAAAAAAATGTTACTTCCTCAGAAAGTGCACTGATGGGCAGACAGAATGAGTAAAGGGAATTTTGTAAAGTATTGTGTAACCATCTCTTCCAACTGAGTTACTCAGTCCCCAATACATTGAGTAGCATGGCGAATAGGTAGTTACCATCAGATAGAGGAAAGATACTAGCTGTTAAAGTTATTTTCCCAAATGTCATGTAAAGAAGAGTTAGAGCTGCTAGATAAAGATGTTCCTTTCAATAAATAGGTATAAATTTGCATGAATTAGTTACCAAAGAAGTCCTAATCATTGAATCTATTTACAATAAATGAAGTGATGTGGTCAAGTATGATAGATAAGCCAGAAGTAGATTGATCAAGAAAGCTAAGTCATTTTTCAGTACACAAAAAAAATATGGAAAACCAAGATAAAGTGAAGTAACACAAAGGCTACAAGTATGATGTGACTATCTCTGACAGTGATTACATAGTTTTAATTAGTTTTATTGAGTCATCATTGTCAGAAGATTGTAATTTGTTGGGTGAAATGTTATAATTAGTAAATACAGCTCATGAAAATGATCAAAGGCTTAGTGAGGAAACAGCAGTTTTGATAATAGTTTTAATCTTTCTTTAGCTCATCCTAAAGTAATTTGTTTGAAAGCAGAAGTTGAATGCTTTACCTATTTTTGTCAAAACATTTGTTAATATTATCATCAGACAGAAAATATGTTTATTTAATCTAAGAGGTAAATTTATTAACCGTTTACGGTTATGATTGAGTTAACTCGATGTGCTTTAACATGCACGCCAGTGCAATGGTCGAGGTAACTCATACTCAAGTCATTGTGATGCTGCTGCAGCTGTAGATTAAACTTATTTCATTTATTTCGCCCTAGATGCCATGTTCACAACTTTCTGTTGGTTCACTTTCTCAAAATAGAGCACTAAAATTGTATTTTTTTTGTCGACAACGTGCTGTGGTGTAACACTTATATGACGACAGGCACACGTTATGCTGGACTGATGTGACCCAAACGTAAACAAACACCTCGTTTGTTTACAAACACGGGACTGCATGAATGGCAGATGATATTTGTCAATACACGAGTGCAAAAGGAAATCCTTTGGTTCCTAACATTATTTAGCTCTGTTTGCCATAACTTTAAAATATAATTAAGGAGACTGACCTGTAGTACAAATAAACAATATGTGATTTTCCAAGAAATTTTAATAATATTAAGGAAATGGAGGCAAAACAATAACATAACATTGGAATTACATTTATACTTGATAATGGCTAAAGTTCTCTGAAGCACAATGTGACTAGCAGAGAGAAAAAAAATGTTATTGAAACTGCAGGACGTTACGAAGGGCACCCGGCTCGACAACAGTCCAATTCAAGTTCAGTCTCTATTGTTGGTATCCAACACAACACGTAGATGCCGTCTACACATTAAATAAGGGTGGGGGTTGCTCCGGGCTAAAACTGTCGGTAGGCTATTTCTACCCCCAGGACCTCTGGGGGGACCGCGGACAGTTACTATTAGATGGCACAGTCTCTGCGATAACGTCTCGTAGCGGGAATCACAGTGTAAGATGAGGGGAGTTTCCAGTCCAACAATGCGCTGGCGCCGACTCAAGGCGACCATGCCTTACCTTGCGAATGCTGCGCTGGCTCTGCAGTCTCCAGTCTGCGTGACAGCTGTCCCAGGGAGTGTGTTGAGATGCACCAGTAGGCACCACACACTTTAGGTCACCAGAGCACTCACACAGGCGAAGTTCCGGCGCGCGAGTTGTTGTTTCCCGGACCGCGGACGCGTTGGTGAATTCGATAAATACAGTCCCAATTCCGCGGGCAGTATTAATAATACCGACAGTTCAACTTCAGGTCGCGATTCCGCAGCCCGGAATCGCGGGTAGCGAAAACTTCTCACGCGAAGCGACACGAGCTCCGACTCTGCGCAGCGGACCGACTCCCCGAGAAAACACCGGGCGGCTCTTTTATACCTCCGCCGAGCGTCACCAGAGGCCTCTCCTATTGGCCCGTTTTTAAGTTCAGGCGGTTGCCGATTGCCGCTAATTCTTCTGGTGCTGGCGCCGTCACCCTATCACTTCAAAAGTCGAATATTTACCAACACCATGGACCATTGTTGACTAGGCCCCCTCAAACACTGTTTATATGTCCTTAAATACGCCCTACTAACCATATATATATATGTGTGTGTGTGTGTGTGTGTGGGCTGTGTATCGGTACAGTGCACACAGCTACCCTGCTGTCTGGTAAACTTGAAATCATATACACTAGTGATATCTGTAATTATTGTGACTAGGAGTGACAGATTGACTGTACCTAGGTGTGACAATACAGCATGGCAACAAAAAGACATGTGGGTATTTTACAGTCTAATGAAATTATAAATTACTTCAATGTGTTAGGACCGAATCTCTCAAGTTTAGAAAGAGAAGAAAGCTATTTGGGAAGTGAAACAAGCAATAGTGGTGACGAACGTGTATAAAAAGTAAATTCACATGTAAAGAAAATCAACACTTCTTATGTGTGGCATCTAGGCATTTAGTTCATGATTTTGATGTAAGTACTGCTGGCATCACAGGTAGTGTCACCTCAGAATCCATAGAGATTGAATTTTTTGAGTTGTTTCTCATAAACAATTTTGTAAATATGTACAGTTGTTTCAGAAACAAACTATTTTTGTTTACAGACAGTAAAAAAAAACTCTGAACTCGGCCAACCCTCGCGACTTATGAAATGGCTTGTTACACCAACAAAAAACAAAATGTATGTTTGTTTTTTTTTTGCTGTAACAATGTTAATGGTGAGAAACAAACATCTTTCAATAGCAGAATATGGGTCAACAGATTCACCTATGCATGCTCCAATATTTTCTCAAATAATGTCGCGAGACAGATACTTGTTGAGCATGCTTAATTTCTCTGAAATGAACAGCCATCAGAAAACTAGAAACTAGAGAAAAAAAATTGAAACCTATGGTTGATCTTTTGAAGAAATGCTATACTGAAAATTTTGTATCGTTTCAAAACCTGTGCATTGTGTTGTTTAAGGGCCGCTTGTCGTTCAAGCTGTACATGTAAACAAAATGCCATCGTTTTGGTGTTAGATTTTTTGGTTTTCTTTGATTTTGAAACTATGTAGTTACATTCTTCATTTTGTCATTTTCTGCAAAGTTCAAACAAATTTAGCCGATCCAGAGAATTTTGTAAATTAACCCATGTTGTCATATCTCAACAAAGGCCACTCTCTCTTTGTTGACAATTTTAACAAGTCGCCTATTATAAGGTTTTTGCATGCAAATAAAACAAATGCATGCGACACTGTAAAAAAAATAGCAAAGGAATGCCAGATCTGTCAAAACAGACCCAGGAGGAAACTTTAGCTAAACACACAGATTCACTGACAGCACTGAAGTGGCATAACAGGCATCATGTCTACATCCTTACAACAGTGCACGATGACAGTATGACAAAAACTGAAAAACTAATCACAAAACAGGCAAACAAGTTGTAAAGCTCTCTTGTGTGAATGATTACAACGTGAATATGGGAGCATGTATGAAGAAAACTGAAATAGTAATTGATATATATATATATATATATATATATATATATATATATATATATATATATATATATATATATATATATATATATATATATATATATATATATATAGAGAGAGAGAGAGAGAGCAAGCTTATTTAGTCGACATAATTCTCCTTATTGCACATGCTTTGTACATGATTAAAACTGGAAAAAAAATTTCAATTAGCTGATTTTCAGTAGCACTTAAGTACAGCAATTGCTGGAAAAATATTAAGAGACGAAAACCTCTCCAGAGGGTCGCAGATTAACTTCCAACTCCGACACACCAGTGTGCCTCACTCAGAGACACCCTTGTTCCAGCTGCAGAGAAGAAGAAAAATCCTACGAGGCACTGCCATGTCTGCAGGAATACCAAAAGAAAAGACGATAATCTCGTTATGTTTGTGATTTGTGCAGAGTTGCACTTTGTGTTGTGCCATGTTTCAGTGATTATCACACACCAAAAAACTATTGATCTGTAAAAAAAAATTATAGTGAAGTGTAAATGAAGTGAATATGAACAAAGAAAACAAAAATTTAGCAACTAACTAGTTTATTTTTTATGTATTTGGAATTTTGTTAGTTTCACTATTTTGTTAAAAATATGCCAGCACTGAGTTGTTAGAAATAACAGCCAAGTAAATAGCAGTTAAAGGGTTAAAGCTATGTTTGGTATTGCTTCTGATGATCTGGAAATTCTGAATTAATGTGTAGAAAATCTGACTGTGAAGTCTAATAGTATTGCAGCTGATGTCACCAATAATGTAATGCATAATGCTATGTAATATTGAGATTACTGAACTAATTTTGAATCTTGGTATAAGAATGTACGTAAGTCAAAATGTCGACGTGCTACAGAATTTATTTACTGTTCATTCCAGAGTAGATTTACAATCTAGTATGTAATACATGCCAATACGTAGAAACAAATGTCAACCACAAGTTCAGTAGTGTGGTAATCAAACCTAGTATGTTTTTAGATTTTTTGAATACCATAAACGAGATATTTTTTTTTGCCTACACACATTATTTTTCACATTGGAGTTGAAAACGTGTGTTTTATATTTTATCGACTGTCCAAGCTGTTATTCACAATAATTTGTTAAGGCTCATCATTGAAATCCCTCTTGGAAATGAAATCAACCATGTAGAATTGAAAACTTATCCTGTTTTTGTCCCCAGTTTATTGGAACATGGTAAATTCATGTCTCATGATTTTTGTTATGGAGCTTTGACATAAGTTATTACAGCCTATTGGAATGAGAAGATTTGTTTAGTTAATTGTAAAACACATAGTATCACTGTTTGTAAGACTGAGTTTGTACTCTATGATAGAAGCGAGCCGTCTTGTGAAACATGATTGTTTTTGGGAAAAAAATGTAATTAACTTGTGTTCAACTGTTATAAAGTTGACTAAATCTTTCTTAAACAAATATATGCAGACTATAGTCAAATTGACATCATATTTGGTTGTTAAAACACTAAAATATCTATGCCTTCTATAACTAAAACTATTACCAGAAATAGAATGATTAGTAATGCTACCTCGTGCGATTTTATATCAAATAGATTAAAAGTTCTTGCTACTGTAACTGATAGTTTGTATGTAAATGCTGTGTATCAAGTAGTTCACATTCCTGAATTTCAGTTGCATTTAAATAATCATCAAGCACAGTTGTTTGGTTGGCTACCTGCTAGTGTAACTTTAGATAAAAATGATTTTAGCTGACATCGCATAGTACAGTTTGTGGAAAACTTGGAAAATGTGAAAATTCCTGTTCTTAGTATTGTTTATTCTTGTCTGTTATGTTTAGTTTGTGGTTTAGTGAGTGTTTGATTGTAATGTTTAAGAAAAATTTTATTTTATGTAAAAAAAAGACTTACGATGCTAGGAACTCGCAAGCCTCTGCTGTGACAGTTGTAACAGAGACTGATGTAAACTAATGTGATGTACAATTACTTATATTTTGTAGTCTTGAACATTTGTTTTATTTAATTTGTCGCTGGGATGCTCCACTCTTCAAAAGGGATGGTAATTGTAAGGGAAATTAATATTGGATATATTATAAGATTTGGTTGTGCCGTTGCGAGTGTGTGGATTCGCATCATCAGCTCTGGAGACCGGTCAGTTTGCAGCAGTTTAGTCATTCAGCAGTTTGTTTGCCACTGTCGGAGGAAGCGCTGACGTGCAGCGTGTGTGAGCACTCGGTGGGGTAGGCCACCGCGAGGAGAGAGCGTTACGAACCGAAGGCAAGTGAAGGGTAGAGTAACATATCGGCATCAACTGATGGTTGTAAAAAGACGTATTTAAGACAGACTTTAGAAGTACTTTGGTAGAGGTTAACTTGTGGATAGTGAGGCTGTACTGCACTCAGGTCACGAAAGCTGAAGGTCTCTGGTTTAAAGCTAAAGAGAGTAGGAGCACCTACCGTCAATCTATAAAGTACAAATCGGTGTTAAAGGAATAAATAGAGTGATTAATGAACCAAACAAGCAGGGAGTAGTATTTGAGTGCACTTTCTGGACTAAGGCGATACATAATCAATAAGTGCGAAGATACAGAATCCCACCCGATACAGTCCTGACCTTTCACACTTACCTAATCCCCATTCCTTCCCCATCCCCTTCGTTCCAGCATTTAATGTGGTGGTGTCGGAAACTAAGGTCACACCCACCCAGCCAGAAGGATAACATTTACATTACAGTACGAATGATGAACGATGTAATTTTAAAATTTACCAAAATATAATACTTACTAGTACGTTTCTGCATAAATTATTTAATTTTGTCCTCAGTATTACAGCATAATAAATATACTACTATACTCTATAAAAAAAACGTGTACTTTCACAAGCGCAACTCAACTACAAATTAACCACGTCTAGACTCGGACTCAAAGGTATAAATTCTGAATTAGGCTCAAACCAAAAATTTGCAGAATTGTCTATCTCTAATAACATAAAAAGGATTCATAGTACTGTAGATAAAGTTAATCAACATACAGTTAACTGTTTTTATGAGTGTTAGGCCCTAAGTCCTTACAGCCTTTGTGACTCAATAGAACTTGGCTTTGGCCAATTGTTGAAGTCAACATTTTTTGGCCTGGTGTAATTATTATTGTGGCAGTTGTGGTCTCCAGCTTGACATTATCAGTCGTTTCCTTCTGGAGCTTATTATAAGAGAAAAGAGTTAAATATAGACATTTCATTGATTCTAATGCTGATGTCGATTCTTACTTAAATTCCCGGCTGGATTCCGCTTTTGAACCATTGATTTACAAAATTAGCGGCACAATATTTTATGTGTCATGTGACAGCTAAGGAAGCAAGTTGTCTTATATGGCTTAGAAATAAAATAGAAATAAATAATTTTAAAAAACACAGTTTTTAGTACAATACACACAGTACATTTCAATACTGTGTACCAATAGAATAAAAAACCTAATATGTGGCTATTATACATAACAAATATTTACAAATTAACACCCTTCCCTAGACATTAAAGCAGGGGCGGGTCCAGGATGACTTAAGGAGGGGCTGCATTGTTATTTGAAAGAAAACAATGCATTAATTTTTGACATAAACGACTGTCATCTGTTTCCTTACTCATATACAGTATACATCATAAGTGTTTATCAAACAGTATTTTTATCTTTTTATTAATTTTTTCTCTCCATATATTTACTTTTATATTCACTTAAAAGAATTGAAAAACTCGACAAACACCATTAACAAAATCCAGACACACATAATGTTAACTTTCATATCTACAAATAAGAAAGAATTTTAATACACCTAAGTGATTATTCAAAACAGCACTCACAAAAACTTTGTTGTGGTGTTCTTATGATGCATATGATATGTAAATATATACTGATTAAAATTTCAAGTGATATATCAATTTCTTCTTTACATGTGCTATAAAAGAGTACGACATTTTTTTTTATTTAGCAGATCACATATAATATAAATGGTATACACATTAACATTGCTTGAAGACTATAAAAACACAGTTCCTTACACTTTAGTTCCTGCAAGCACTAACTAGCAAACTACCGACATTTCCAACATATATTAAATTACACAGTTTATTTTAATATATGAAGCAGACATTTTATTCAGTGCTATGAAAAAATTTTTACATTTTAAAAATTAATTGTAGTTAGAATTTCAAATCAAATTAAAGCCTGCAATTTCCACATAGTGCAAACCTATCAAATGTATTGTCAATTTACATAGGAGTGTCGCGATGAGTTGCTTATACTTCACCCTGTGCTTGAGCTAGTCTACGGACCATCAAGTTTTATTGAGGCGCACATAGAAAGCACCATCCATTCCATTGGGGTGCACTCAAGAACGGCACTTACTAAAGAGATACCATGTTCGACTAAAGAATTTTCTGGCCCACAAAAACAGATGCTGGAGACATAAAAGTGATATCTACAGACATATCTTGTTACTTTAATAACAGAACATCCTTGGATCTGACTGCATTAAAATGATAATAGTCAGGATAAATAAAATTCTAATTACTAGTACACAATGAAGTTTTAAATAACTTCAGCCACATATAGCTAAAATTTTTAAAAAATTATTGAAAATAACTACTAAAAATTATTTTAACTAAGTTGAAAAATAGGTTTTGGGTTCTTTGTGTATATGTGTAACAGAATGTCCACCGTCCTGGGAGTATTAAATTATATTTATTTGTATAGGTTTTTCAAGGTTGTCACATTGAATGTTAAGATTTATTTAAACTAAAATAAATTACAATATTGTGTAAGTATATAGTCAAATTATAATAAAGTATTTGTCCTGAAAATAATTTGGTAGATTTACATGGTGCCTTGAACATGAAAATATCAATTAAGGTATTAATTTTAACAGGTTTCTTCTAGAAAAACTTATCACTTGAATTAAACTTTTCAATGACTCAATTTCACTCGTATGACTTCTAACCCAGTGCCCTTGCACTTCTACTGCTGTGAAAGGTATGGTTAGCTTTGCGTCTGGAACATATTTTAGTAATAATAGAAAAAAATAGAAGAAAAATAATCCGAGCATCACTTAACAGTGTAGTTTGTTATGTGAGGATCTCTATTTTAGGGTTTTCCATAAATTGAGTTCCTCCAGTTTTTTACATGTTAAATCACATATTACTGTATGCCCAAAGTTTTAAAATTTTTGCGCCCGTAGTTGTTTATGGTGGATGAAAATTGAAGTAAGAAAAAGGATGCAAAAAAGGAGGCAAACCACTACAGCAAGCAGGTGTTATCTGTTCACATCCCACGTGGAAGGTGGGGCAGTAAACAACAAAGATAAAAACTGGTAACAGCTTGCCAAATACAACCAACACTTATGGATTTAATACAGTTTTTTGGACATATGCCATTGCAGTTTTGCACTGTTTATCATGGAAAAATATCATCTTGTTTGTAGAGAGCTGTTTGTATTAGGTACTTACAGACATCTGGTGTGTTAGCTCTTTCATGCTGTATGGTTTGTGACCACAGACAGCCGAGAACCAGAACCTGCTGTGTGGCCAAGGAGCAGTTGAAACATTGGCTGCCTTGCTCTGCTCTCCACACTACAGAGTTCAGATGCCAACAGTTTTGTGTTTGGCCAACATGTGCTACAAGAATACTGAAGTGTCTGCTGAAGTTGCTACCACCAGGTACGGTAACATCTCAACTTACAAAACAGGTCACGTTGTGTACATCAATATTTTTTCTTAAATCGATGCACACTCAAAATTGGATTTATAAATGTTAATAATTGAGTAGTAAATATTTTGATTAGGTTGCACTGAAGTGTCCCCTGCTAGAAAATCTATTTTTTGCTAATTGAAAATCATTTACTTAATATACTGACATGTTAAAAGTAAAATTATAGCCTACTGTGCCAATGAGTGAGTGAGTATATATAAAAAATTGTTATTTGGCATAACATTGGCACTTGACAATATTGTATTTTGTCATTGAAAGTATGAGAAATTATTTTCTTTTAATAGTATTTTAACATTTGAGGTGGTTATGTGTTACAGTTAAAATAATACCTCATAAGTGCAAATACTAGTATGTAAAAGATGATTAAAAATATTAGTGAATATGTGGTCATAATGTAAGATCACAATTGAAATGTTTGGGAACCACTGGTTCAAAGATTGCGATATCTCATTTGTCACAAAGTGAAGTTTTCTCGGAATGTGCTACACACTTCCTCAGCGTTGTTCTGGCGGAATGTTCTAGCAGGATAATGTCTCTCTGATTGGTCAAGTCTCTAATGGACCCAAAATATCACATCGCTCCACCCTGAGCCTGTCTTGTTGAACGGTAGAACATGTTAGTCCTGAGGCAGATCCATCTTTCACCAGCAACAGATTTTGGATTGTCTTTTAAGATCTGGAGATCTCTTCTGTGGAAGGATTGGCAGTACCTTCAGTGCCACGGCATTGTGTTGCACTTGGTAGCATCTCTCCTGGCTGGTTTCAATACAATAACCTTCTTCAACTCTTAAAATATATTATAAATATAGTTAAATTTTTGAGTTAGCTGGTCAGCTTTATCTTTTCTAGTGTTTTTTTGTGTTGAGGAACATTGTTTTCAATATAAATATTTGTATTAAATGAGCTTTCCTGTTCTGCTCAGCTTTGGTGGAAAGTGCATCCCAGACTTGTTGGTGGGGTTGATGGCAAGAGACAAGCCCAGTGAAATGCAGATGGCAGCTGCAAAATGCCTAACGTACCTGCATCGAGCCAAAGCAATAAGTGCTGAAGACCCCAAAATTGTGTTCAAGACTCTGCCATGCTTGGTGAGTTGCTGAAGATCTTAAGTTAAAATCTTTAGGATGTACACTGTAGGTTATCACACAATTTTTTGTTAGTGGTACTTTAATGCAGACACTGATTATTGACTAATTTTGGTATATATTGAGAGGTAGATATTGACTCAGTTCCTACAACTAGACAAACTTATATTTTACAGACACTTATGGTTCTCCATAATTTGTCTGTACAACTAGTTTAACTGTACAAACAGATTTTACCAGACTTTTACCAATTTGGACTACCTGAATGTGACAATTTCATCAAAACTGCTTAATTGATTTTACCAGACTTTTACCCATTTGGACTACCTGAATGTGACAATTGCATCAAAACTGCTTAATTTGCTTCAGTATGGATACATATTTATTTACCTTTTCTTGGGTGTGAAATATATAAAAATATTCAAAGTTTTTATCACCATAATAAAATTACATTTATTTTTCTTAAAAAAATTATAATTTCTCATATGTCAATTTCCAGTTCCATTGAATTATATTCTAAGAAGTATCTATTATAAAATTTATTTAGTAGTTGTCTTTATAGATAGGTCCCCAAAAAGGAAGGGGGGGGGGGAAATAGTACATTAATATTACGCAAAGAATATGCAGCAGATTTTTTTTATTTATGAAAATTATTTCACTTTATAAAAATGTTTCTTCTAAATATTAAAAAAATATTGATGTGTGCAAAACTGTTGCATTTGGTATAAAGAACAAAAGTACACCTGGACATTAAATTTTTTCTGAAGAATATATTTATAAATTGTGTTTGTATATTTTTAATTTACAGTACCATGGTAGTTCTAATCTTGTTCCTCTTATCATGGAAAGCTGCCATAGTTTATGAGTGTTGTCAGGATACTTTTCATCCCTTAGCACATAACATGAACCTAATGTTTCTGATAATCAATTTTCTTTAATTTTAAGTGTTACGTCGCTTCGATGGCGAAGGTCATTAATTAGAAAAAGCAACTCGCAACACAGACAAGGGATATTGGGACAGGAAGTCGTTCATGGCCTTTGGCCAGTATTTGCCTGGAATGATTTTGGGAAACCATGGAAGGTGAAGGAACCAGGCTAGTCGGGTCCGTGCGCAGGTGCGGCTCTGCAAGAAGGACCACCCGTGCGAGCAGCGAGTGGTGGCTGCGGAGACGCTCGCCTACCTCACGGAGGTGGACACGGAGTTGCAGCGCCTGGCCTCGGTCTCGAACCACCTGGTGCCCGCGCTGGCCGAGTTCCTGCGGCACCAGCCCGACCCCCCTCTCCACCCCAACCACGCTGCCGCGCGACTGGAGGAGGAGGTGCGGGTGGCCCAGGACCTCAAGCAGGCTGCCTTCAAGGTACACCATACAGTCTTCAGCCTTCGTAGACCATCGAATCTCCAGTATTTGGAAGATTTGAGAGTCAAAGGAAAAAAGTTTTAGAAAAGTATTGGAGGAAACATAGTACTGTACTTTTAATTCATAACTATGTAAATAAACTTAACCTTATACGTTGATTCAGGAAAATTAATTTGCAAAACAAATATTTAAGGGATTGAATATTGCAACATCATAGTAATAATTTTTTTTTTATTTCTTGTACATTATTTTATTCTTGACCTCTGAAACATAGATTTGAATTAGAGGTATAGATCCGAGGTACTCTTTCTGATTCTAATTCGAGAAAATTGAGATTTGACCCATCACAATGTAACTTTCTAGACCTCCGGCTAGCCTACATTGGTCTAGAGTGCACATTCATGAACTCTTGAAGAAACTAATTGAGTGTTGAAAAACCATAAAGTTCCTAAAATAACTGTTACTGTTGATTATTGGTTACTGAAAATGTTTCTCTCGGACACAAGCCCTTTTTTTACCGTTTTTTTTCTGTTGCAAAAATTCATAGGTCATGTCAAAGAACAAATTGCGTCACACAAAACAACTTGTAACGTACGCTGGGCTTCAGACAAACACTCAAAAAAAAAAAAGTAAAAAATAATGCCTTGGAAGCGTCAGCCCACAAACAAAAACAATTATTATCACAGAGGTGCCCAGACGTCATACAAAGGAATTTACTAGAAACTCTAGGAGGCTATGTGGATCGAGGATGAATAATAATGAAATAAAAAAATGATGGTTTGATTTATATAACTGGCCTTTTACTAAAATTATTTACTTAGCTTTTTCTTCACTTTTATCTTTATCTTTAAGTGCAGGGGCAACAAAATACATATAAAAGTAAAACAACCGTATCTCTTAAACTTGACCCTGGTTTTACGTGAGCTCGCAGGCTCAAAAGAAAGACATTTACATTTTTTTTTTAATTTGCTTTTGAAATGAACTTAACCAAATCCGATGTCCTGAAAACTGGCGGTCCTGGCACCGGAGGTTTCTGTAGATTGAAGTCCAGAAGAATTCGATTTATGAAGAAACTGGTATGTTGACCGGTGTGGGGAGAAAACTTGTGACAGCATGAGCCCAATCACGGACTGCTAATTTTGGCTATCAAGTTCCATTCTAATACTTGTATCCAATTCTTGAACCCCGCCTGTAACCAAAGTCCCAAATTGCTTAGACTGGTTAACAGGCGGCTAAGGCTGGGCAAGACTATGCCAGGGAAAAGCAAAAAAGACGGGGGGGGGGGGGGGGGGGGGGGGAAGTGAAGATATGACGACCACTTACCCAAAACAAACAGCGGGGTGAAGTCACGTTAGCTGGCTCCAGGAGTATAGTTGGCAACTCCCGGCGCGGAAGTCCGCGGTAGCCATGACGAGAGAAGAAAAAAAATTTAGATGAAAAAAACAAACTAGTACGGGCAGCCAATTTTAGAAATAAGAAAAATAAGGCATCAATGCCTTGACGTTCCAGACTACATGACGTAGTGTCAAGTCTTGGAAATAATACTGAGGTGTACTCTCGCGAATCGCGACGCGTGGTCCGTACTGTCCAGATGCTGCCCGCCGAATGTTTAAAAATGGCGTCGGCGTGCCTAATTAAAGAAAGTTAGTGCGCCCATACAAGGTGGGATGGGGGGGGGGGGGGGAGAGGTTAATGGCCTGAAGGTATCCGAAGATGCCCGAAGGGGCGAAGCAGACTGCAAAAGCGCTCGCCGCGCGCTCACCAGGGATAAACTAAGGTCGCAATCGCACCGCGACTGCTTCCAAAGTCGATTATGACAAGCTGTCTCATATGGGAGCGATGAGTTGTGTGCTCTGGCAGCCAAGATGAGAAACTGGCTGGAGGGTCACAGAAACATCCGCTAGAGTGCACTGAGCGCACTCGCAACCAGCGGACAGAGCAAGGTTAGGGATTTTAGCCGCCGCTAGGCCTGTCTGAGGGCTCTGTCGGACAAGGGCGTATGTCCTTGGAGAGACCATGTACCCTGCGCAGGTTCACTGGAGGTCGATGCTCCGGGTTGAAGTTCCCAAGAAGCCACAGGTGGGTGATAAGGGAAGGGGGGTTAAAACTTGCTAAGTCGCCTGGAAAAATCGTCATGTGGACCATCTCAAGGTGTCGCCGAGGACTGCAATATGCTCCTCGACGTGCTGCCAAACATTTTACCTATGCTTGCCTCTGAGAAATGAAAGCTGCTATCGCGGGGCTTGGGGTAGCGTTCGCTAGCACAAAAAGTCATACTGTTACAGGAAAAAAACGTGATGCAAACAGCGGCCGAGATGCTGCGATAACCAATAGTCAGCAAAAGTATCTAATTAGGCCTGCAAACAAGCGCAGGTGCACTGGGTTGCACAAGATCAAGTCGGAGAGTACAGTAATGGAAAAAAAATTAAATGATATTAAAAATGCAACTTTATTTTTGGGTTTCCTTCTTTAAAAATGAAAAATGAAACTTAAAATTCAAAACTTGTGCCCAAAAATTATGATAAACGGCACATACTCCCTCCTCTTTTAAGCGGAAGCTTATGTCTAACATACCAAACAGATAACTTATGGGAGTACTAGAATCACCTATCTCCAACTACTTACATATGTACCGCGCGCGTGGCAAAAGGAATAGTGAAAACTCTTACGCTCTAATACTAAACAAACTTATCCTAAGTAACCACTTAAATATATTACATCTTAACATTATCACTCTTATTTCTATTACCATGGATTTTTATTTAACTTATTTTCTAATTATTCTTAATATTAGTACCTGTTTTTTTTTTTTGGGAAGTTTTAACATTTAACAATGTTAGGCATGCCGTAGTTTTTAGAGAAGCTCCTGAGATCGGAGTCTTGAAAGAATTTAACACATCTATTTCATATTAGCGTGTTTTTCTTCAATTGGGAGACGTGCGCTCTGGTCACGAATTTTCCGGAGCTGGGATCAGCTAGGCTAGCTGTCACCGGCGTTAAGGCCGTCCCTGGTCCAGCGACTTGATAGGGAATTGTAGGTTAAAAAGTGTTTTCTACATCTTCTACAATTTTTCAAATAAAAATTTCGTACTTGGCTTGTTTGCTGCAGTTTTACAACAGAAATCATCTGTCAGATTAATATTGTAGAAAAAGTATTGATAAGTATTTTATTTTACGTTTTTAAAATTAAGGAAAACCGAAAAAGTGGTCTAAAAAACAGGCTGTAAGATATACAAATATTTAGAGTCTGCAGAATTTTTCCTTTTAAAGTAAAGATAAAAAAAGTAAGCGGTGGCATACTGCTAACTTTATTAGAACAAGAAATATTTCGTATTTTGCATTTTCAGCTATTTTTTCTGGCCGCGAGTAGGTTCACTTGCGCCTGTCTTGCGCGCGGGAGCGTGCAGCCGGCTGCCGTGTTGCCATTACTTCGGACCCATCCTCGGCTAACGGAATCTGACCCCACCTCCTCCGTGCCAGTAAATAATCTGAATGGTGTGGAGTACTGTGTCAACGACGAGAAGAAAGCTAAGAACAGTGCTATCAATTCAGAGATGCATGGATGTGCTGCGAAAAGCTAAAGGTTTGAAGAGAAGGTGAACCCAAATTTTTTATAGTTTTAATTATTTCTTCCATTTACTGTAAAGTGTGTTTGGGCAAAAAATATTTTGCTCCATAATGTGCTTAACAAAAACTTCCAATTTTTTTCAATTTGAAATGTAATCAAGTGACGCTTTGCAAACTAAACTATCCTGATTCAAGAAATGTGATTATTTTTATGTAAGTGTAAGTTAGGCAAAAAATCCTCAGCTTAAAAGTAAGAGTAAACAAACAGTTCTACGTGGAAAATTATATTTGGTAAGCATGAAAACAAGTTAATTTTCAACCGACTTAAAAATAGGAGGTTCTCAATTCGGTTGTATTGCTTTCATTCACGTGAGTATTATACTGTCCAAGCCAAATTGTTAGTTACAATTAGCCAACTTTTAAATTAATTGCTGCTTATAAAAAATATTGTGTCTTACAATTCAATACATATTATTTCAGTTCCTATGTGTAAGACTTAAAAAATTAACATGGCTACGTTGGGTAATTCAACCCATATTCAGCGACAAACTTAATTTCTTAGCACCATTCGTTACTCCGTCAATAATTTTTACTTAATTCGTCTACCCTGAGAATCTCAGTGCACTAGCTCTGAGATAGCAAAAATTTGGAGATAGTTTCTCTCTTCCCCCCCCCCCCCCCTCCCTTTTTGTTGGAGTTCAAGACAATGTGAACCAAAAGTGGAAACTTGAAACTTGTACCTTAGATAGGTTAAATATACTTTACATATTTTGGAACAACTTAGATTCGCTGTGCGAAAAGTTTCATAATAGATTTCATACTTGCATGCTAATGTTTACATTAAATAAAAGGCTCAGTAGATTAAGCAGCCGGTAGGTACATATACCATTGTATTATTACATAACATTTTAAGTTGTTCTGTTCTTCGGAGGAGAAAGAATAATTGTAAATTTTTAGACGACTTTATGAATGTAACTTAAAGATAAATCCCTTTATCAGTCATTATTTTGTTTTTACTTAGGAAGCTACATTGAATGAATCCACATAGCAATGAGACAACAGTTTGAAAATCTTATTAGTTGCCTAAAAATGAGTATTTTATTTAATTTTAGTATACCAATATTAGTCACAAAAAATAGAAAATGTATTGGGGTGTGCGGATATTCGTAAACACGAATAGTTGCGCAGTTATTTATGAACTATTCACATTCGGAAGTCGAATATCAAAGATTAAAATTGCTAATATTTACAGGCACATCTGTAGTTGCTGGTTGTTACTCAGGTGAAGCCAAACTTCTCTTTTTTCATAAGATATTATAGTCATCATTACTTATTTGCTGATATACAGTAGACTCTTAATCATACGACACTTCGCGATTCCAGGTAAAAGCATCGTTATTGTCATTTGGACTAGTTTTGACAATCCTCGATCTAACCTAATAAAACATTTTTTTTTCTTGAATCCGTATTCAACCTTCTCTAGCACAAAAATAATACACTGTTATATCTAACTATTTATTTCCCTTAATAGATGGCTGTCTTATGAAAAAACACTGATAACCTACAAGTACATGTAGGACCTGAATTGATACCAAAACAAGCCGTGACACGTGACCGTTCGTCTGGCAGCTAGCATCTACGGGAACAATATCAGCATTCAAATAATGCAGGGTATATTTAACGCAATATTACCTCACACACTGTGTGTATGGCAGTCCTCACCACCGCTATGTGCCCAGTCGTATTGTGACGCTCCGCAAAAACGGTTGCTTTTTTCGTTATAATAATAATACGTGGAAGTAAAAATGGCAGTTACAGTTATAGACTCTGGTTTCTACCTACTGATTACTTTTTGGTAACCAATGAACGTTTTAAGATAAACACGTTTTAAATAGCGAAACTAAACAGATTTACATACAAACACATTTACGTATAAATATACGCGTTACAAGATGATAACACCATCTCTTAGCACTCGCCGCCCACGACCGTGCTACCACATTCGTGAAATGTCAGCCTTCACTTGACACTCCTGGAAAGAGATCTACAGAACTATCAGGAGATTGCTGCTACTTTCGCCACTTTCGGGCAGCTGGAGGAATGTCTGCCTCAAGTGGTGTGGGTATGTACGTGTGAGGACGCCCAGTGACAACACGAAACGAAGCGCTGAATCTCAACAGTGGGACGCTGGCTGGTAGTATAGTACTCTTGAAGAGGATCTCAACACGCGGCACCCATGAGTGCAACAAGTTATTTTCCAGCCTACTTCCTTCAAATTTTACAAATTCTCAACTCCCCCCCCCTCCGTTATTCATTGCGGGCATGGAATTTGGATTTTAATTTTAATTTTAAAAAGTACAACACTGCACTTTTTAATATTTATATCTGAGAAATGTGCATATTAATGATGTTTACATTGCTTCAATAGGTTAATGAACATGGTACAATTATCACTTTGTCTGCAAAAGTTAATATAGTATTACTATTTTCACATGTGTTCTGTATTGTTATGTATCTATCTAAGTGAAAATGTAAGATAATTTTTCGACCTTGAAATTATTCGCAATAAATTAAAATAAATTCATGTTCGATTCAAAATTTTCGACCACCAAAATACACTATTCGCACAACCCTATAATGTGATAAGATTTGTGTAGTGAAATATGTGTACATGTGATTTGCATAAGTTTTCTTAACGCTACTACTACGATGGTTTTTTTTTTAATTTTAGTTTCGGCAAAGACAACTTTCCAAGAAAAGAAAATGATAGAGAATGGAATAAAAAACTAGCTATTGCCATAGGAAACGTAGAAAATGATACACCACATATTAGTGTCGTAGGGGACGGCGGCTGGAATAAGACTGACTGACATAGTTTCAATTTAAGTGGAGTGGTGTGTTATCTTCCTGTTTACACCAATGCTTACTCTATAGTCTGTTGTTCATAAAATAAAATATTTCAGTACTTATAACATCCAGTCAAAATGTGCATATTAACTTTTTTTTTCTTTTGAAGAATTGCATTATCAGAGCCGAAACAAACCAACTCTTGTACCTGGGAGTGAAAAGGAAGTATTGCTTCGCATGCGAATTTGCAAGACTCAAAGACAAAAAGGTGAATGAACATCTTTGCTTTAAAAACTCTAGTGGTTCAAGCACTGTAATGGAACAAACTATAATAGTAGAAGGGTTCTGCGGGAGTGTTGAGCAGCACTTGTTAAAATACTTACTTTGGTGACGGAGATTCAGTGTTTACTCTAGAATAAAGCAGCGAGTTCCTTACGGAAGGGAAGTCATAAAAATTGAGTGTGCAAACCACATTGTAAAAAAAACCCTTTTTCACAAATTTTCCAGAAATATGTCATTTCCACCATCTGCGCGTCGTTTGCTTGAATCAAGAATAGTAAGATTAAAATCCGGCGCGGCGTTAGAAAAGCAATCGAAATTGCTGGAACAACTCTTGTTGGTACATCTATCGTTCGATTGAAACTTGACATAAAAAATGGTCCACATCATGTATTCGGTTGTCACGAAAACTGCCGTGTAGAATGACTTGATGTAAGTTTTTGGACATACGCCATTGCTAAAAAATTTAGCAATGGCGTATGTCCAAAAACTTACATCAAGTCATGCACTCCCATTGCACAAATCTTTCAAAGATAATGCCGTGTAGAATACTGAAAAAGAAAAAAATACCAATGAAAATTTTGTGACATTTGTGAAAGAGTCGGGGATTATGAAAGCTATTGAAAAGGCTCTTGATCCTATGGTAATGAAATCTGATAGACTCGTACTTAACAAAACTAAAAATCAGGTTGAGCGATATATGAGTATGTTAGCTAAGTTTTCAGATGAAAAACGGGTAAACTTTGCTAAAAGAGGCTCTTATCACGCTCGTTGTATGGGAGCTGGACTGGCCCATGTCAGAGGTCCAAGGTGGCACTTCATCCCATGGAAAAACAAATTTGGTCGAAGCCCAGGAAAATACTTCCAAACAGTTTTAAAAATTAGCTGTCTCCAGTATGAAGATGGCCCTCCAAATAAAAAGAGACGACCAAACAACACTCCTGGTCCTGATTTGGAGTATGGTCCAAGTGCTGAAGACATGTGTCCTGAAGAACTTGATACAAAGATGAAGTTTATCCTCGAAAACCTGATTCGGGATGCAACAACATTAAAAAATATTCATGAGTTGGAAAGAAGGAAGTACTGTTGGTCAACACGAGAACACTAAATGGAGGGATGCTTCTATGAACAGACTTAGAGCATATAGTTTCGGTTTTGTGGTAAAAAGAACACATACATCCTGTCACTGTCTAGTAAAATAAATTTTGTATCACAGGGAGATAAATTCCAAAACCGTTCAGTTTGGATGAGTTAACGAAAATGTGGCTAAGAATATGTATTCCAAACTAAAAAACGTCGAAGTCGAAGATTGTGGCTTTTTTTTTGTACACCCAAGCTTTTCATTTCTCGGAATATCTCCAGATGTACTAGTGGCAGACTATGGTTTGCTGGAAGATAAATGCTTATTTTCAGCTGGGGACGATAAATTAAAGGACTATATTTCAAAAAAGAGAAAAAAAAAACGTTTATCGAAGAAAAACTTGGAGGTTTGAGTCTAAAGAAAACCCACTTTTTTTTTTTTCTTTCCAGATTCAAGGTCAACTTGGCGTCTGCAGTAGAAATTATTACGACTTTGTAGTTCATACGAAAAATGATTTCCATGTTGAAAGAATTTTGTTCGACAAAGAAATTTGGGAAAAACTCATGCTGTCAAAGCTACAACAGTTTTTTTTCGGAGTGCTTACTTCCAGAGATAGCAGATCCATTAAATACCCGAAGACTAAATGCGCGAGAGCCTGACTTTGTAAAAGAAGCTCAAAAATCACTAAAGAAAAACATAAAACAGATTACTTCAGTTTTGGTTTCCTAAATGATATGCATGTTTTCTTCTGTTTTTTGTATAAATTTTTTAATGGTGTCTTTCAACGGTATCATATAAATTTTTTAATGGTGTCTTTCAACGGTATCATTAATGTACATACATAAAAACTATCTTTGTGAACTCTCTGTAAAATTACACAAAAAAACTCTGGCCAGAGTAGCATTGTTTAATACAGCATTAAATTTTGTATAGTGTTTGTTCCTGTACATTTCAGGAAGTATTTAAGACATTACTTTATTAAAGTATTTAGTACAGTTAAAAAAAGTTATTTCTTATCGAGTGAAAGGTTTTTTAATCGATTAGAGTTATAAGACTGGGAATAATTTTTTTTATTGTTTTCGGTTTATGCTCGAAATTAGACCATAAAATCATACCCGGGCCGAGATTATACATCAGAATCTCTCGCTATAAGCCACTCTTCAAATAGTAACTAAATCCCAAAAAATAAATTGTTTCAGCGAAGAAATTGTAGTTGACAACTGTTTAATTGAAAAGGTATGTAAAATAGCACGCGCACAGCATGTGAAGGCCGTGGATCCCGGCGGAGCTGGTGTCTGGCCGCGAGGAAACATATCGGGTAGCAGGGAGGCAGATAACCAAGGCACTGCGACAGCGGCCAGCGCGCGACTGACGACTTGGCAACCCCGCGCGCGGAGTAAGCCTCGCCGCAGCCGAGCGCTGCATATTCGCAACACCCGCGCGCTCTACCGGATAACGACTGGCAGGACTGGCTCTTGTATCCCGTTAAGAAACGTTGGATCTGGAAGGGTCCGATCCAACGATACAAAAGTTTGGCAGATCTTTTGTTGATTGCGTTACTCTGGGGATGTGCTTTGCACAGCACCGTATCATCTACCCTGTAGGGGTTAGGGGAACGATTTTTGTTGTATTTGGTTTTACTGGCCTCGTGTGCGAGGTTCAGATTTTTTTGGGCTCTTTTCAAAATCTCCCGGATGTCCTTGGGGTCATCGGGTAATAGGTCGGGCAACGACCAAAGATTGGAAAGAGGGGTGTTAGGTTTGTAAGTAGGGATGGGGCGACCGAATCCAATATCCGCCGAATCCGCCGAATCCTAGGGATTCGAAGCTTCGGCAGGTCTGATATAGGATTCATCAAAGGATTTGGTGTTTTACTATTTACGGGGGAAAAAATACAGTAAAACTTGCTTACGAGGTCCCGCATGGTAGGTTTTTCCGTACAAAGCGTTTAAATTGCCCGGGGTCTCATCATTTACGCCATAAAATGTGTGATATGAAGTCCCGTTAAAATTTTTTTATGAAAGTTCCTGTCTCAAATAGTAATGGCGCACGTAAATATGAAGACAAGACAAATGAACAACAACATACGAAGAAATATTGATGATGTACCATAACTATAGTACAAACCCAATAGTTATTTTAAGATAATTACCATAAAAAGAAATAAAGATTCTTTGTAGATCCCATAATTACTACAGAAGCAGATAGCTACCACATTTGCACTATAGTTACCGTAACAACCGAGATGTATATTTACCGTGATAGTAATGTATTATTTATTTATGACATTAAATTAAAGAACATTGTTGAAAAAAAAGATGTTAAATTTTGATATGCACGATTGGCTCAATTTGCTATGAAATAATGCGATCTGAAAGAATGCAGTACTACTACGAAAAGTGAAAATGGTACTCGTGGATTTTTAGGTTATGGCAGTCTCTTTCGTTTTTCAGTAATATCGGCAGAAAATTAACAAGCGTATCGGAAGTCGGCAGAAATGCAGATTCAACTAAATATTGGCAAAATCGGCTTCTTCAGTACATCTCTACATTTGATGACATGATTAAACATTAAAAGACTTTCATTTCCATGTAGGTTTATTTTGCGTATGTTTTTTTTGCAAGTGTAAATTGAATTAAGTAAAATGCTTTTATTTTTATTACTTTCAATTGATTAAACTTTAATGACCAGTTACAGATATTTATGACACTAATTTTGAGGTTAAGCAATTTTACTAAAGCTTTCCAGCCACGCAGGTTTCCAGCGAGAGATGCTTCTCTTCTGCTGGAAAAACTATCTCCAATCGTAGAGCTAATTTAACTCCTGAACGTGCAGAACAAATTTTTTTTCTGCATGATAGATTAAAGAACATAATTTAATACTGTATGACAATCTCTCTCAGAATTATTGTGCTGAAAAGTGGAAATGTTGAAACAATGTGAATATACTTTTCAAACAACATGATTTTTGGTGCTAAGTTTGTTGATGCTCAGTAAGGACTGCAGAAAAATTGACAAGGATGAAACTATTCCAAAGATTTGTTACATTTACACAAACATTTAGTTGTAAACTGTGGTTATGTTAGTTGGATGATATCAGTTACTAATGAACCAATGGAAACAGGTAAGATTGAATGGAAAATTTTTTTTTTTTTTTTCTAGCAGTGCAAAATGTAAACACGCTCTGTTAATAGTTACCCAAAATTAATAAGCCCACTTCATTTTAATACTTTATTCAAACATTATACTAAGTTTAAGATAAAAATAATTTCCCAAAAGTGTAACTGTACCACAAAAGCTCGAGCTCGAGCTCGAGCTCACTCGAAGCTCGAGATTTTTCAAGTAGGCTCGTTCGAGCTCGGCTCGAAGTAAAATTCTTAGGCTCGCAGACCTCTAGTTATTTATAGAAAAAATCCTAAGCGCTAATCTGTACTAAATCTGAAATTTCTCAAGAAAAAAATGTTGTCTTTATATACACTTATACCAGAAATGTACCAAACTACATGTGAGAAAATCAAGGGACTTTTAGTGCAAGCAGAATTCATCTCACTTACATTAGATATGTGGACATCATCTGTTAAAAGATTCGGGTTTGGGTTCGAGATTGGGCAATTTCAGTCGAGGATTTGAGTTAGGATTCGGATTCGAGGAAATCAGGATTCGCCCCGTCCCTATTTGTAAGTGAACATTAACTCGAAAGGCGTCGACTTGTGACCTTCGTGGCGTGCGTAATTAAACGCCATCTGCAGCCACACCAAATTGGTATCCCATCTATCGTGCTCGTGCGCATGAAAAGCGATGAGAGCTGACCGCAGATTACGGTTAAATCTCTCAGCATGAGACGTTTGGAGGTAATACGGGGTGGTTGTGACATGCAGAATGCCGTGCGAGAAGCACATGTTTTTGAAAGCCTTCGAGGTGAACTGTGGTCCGTTGTCAGAGACTAAAATCGATGGAAGGCCGCATGTTTTGAAAACATGGGCCCTTAATGCAGCGATGGTGGTCTGCGCTGTATCCTTACGTAGAGGAATCAGCCAAACAAACTTTGTAAAAGCATCTACATACACTACAAGGTAGTGTGTCCCAATTTAGACCGTGGGAAGGGACCCACGAAATCAATAAATAATTTTTCCATAGGTCGCTCGGCAACTTCCGACGACAAATAACCGAATTGTGTCTTTTGTGCGGGTTTGCTTAAGGCGCAGAGTTTACATAATTTAACTTGGTGATGTCTTTATGCATTCCATCCCAAACGAAATGTCACCGAATCCCTTGTATTGTTTTGTAAATACCTAAATGTGCTCCTAGGGGTGACGCATGATAATACTGAAAAATCTTGTCGCGAAGATTTTGTGGCAAAACAATTTTGTAGGACTTTGACTGTTGTGACCTTTTTTGTAGTAGGCCTTTAGACATTCTATAATACTTTGGCTGACATTTGAAGTAGTGTTATTTTCAAGATCGTATTACATTTGAGTTTGTATTACGTTACAGGTCATACATGTCAGGTAATCTTACATTTAGGTCGGCTTACATCCATTGTCATTAAAGAATTTTTACAGTGTTTTATCAGATAATCGTCGCACATTTTACACTAATATAAAGTTTAAAAAGTAGGGGTGTTTTTTTTTTACGCAAAAAGAATTTTTATAGGTACAGTTATTAATAAATAAAAAAAAACTATTTATGGAAAGTACGTTTATATAAAAGTTTATACGTATATAGAGTATACAAAAGCACACTAAACCATTTAAATTAAATAATCTTGCAACAAAAACATATTTTGTTCAACTTTAAATAAAAAAAACCTAAAAACGTGACCTAAAAATGAGCAGGAACTAACACACTACTATAGTAGTATACACTTACCACGAAAGAGCGCTGGCTATCAAATATAGTTGATTCTGCCCTAGACAGTGCACACATGTTGCATGCGATCGGTGAGCAATCAATATCGATATTCAATAAGTGTGTGCACTCTACGCAGGAATCAACATAACCAAAAATGAATGATGCCAACTAGTGCTGGCTACATTTTTATAAGCGGTACACAGCGGTAACATTAAGACAAACAGATAAAAAACAATTTATACATCAGACAACTTCATATTTCTGTTAATTAAATAAGTAAGCAGTAATATCAGCTTTAAAATACTTTTTTTTTATACAGGAAATGAAGTTTATTGGCAACGTCTTAAATGGAAAAAAATAACTTGACGTTCCTCGGCTTCTGGTCCCTATTTCCCTGTTTACTAGAAATTCCTGTTATGCCCGTACTGCTCTCGTCGGAGAGGTGTGGGTCCAGGCCGACGTGGCCGGGACCGGGAAATGCGGGACCTGGAGGGATGGTGAGGTAGAATGACAGGTAGATCGAAAGGACCACTCGATGTTAATCGTTCCACGAGCTCTTTTATTGCATTCAGAGAGCTTGCCGCGGCCTGGCAGATCTGTCGCGGGGTGCGCGCCCTTCCCACGAAGACCCGGACTCCCGAAGACCGTCTCGTACGGCCCACTCGTCCCGACGCGTACTGGCAGTTCTCCTACGTAACAAAGTTCCTGATTACCAACTGCTTCGCAAAGGCACGTGACGCGTGCGCGGTTCTTACGTACTGTCTCGTAACGTCGGCGATGGTTCAGCAATGAGTAACTAAGTCCCTCACAAAGACACGTGATGCGTGCGCGGTTCTTACGTACTGACTCGTAATGTCGGCGAAAGTTCAGCGATGCGTAACTATGCTTACGCGTCCTATAATGACCGACTCGTGACGTAACTCGTAACTCGTAACTCGTAACTCGGACACCCAATCGTGTGGGCGGCACAACGTAGGCAGCGCGGCTGCTGCGAATGCTCGTACTGTGGCGGTGTCGCCGGACCGTGAGCTCAATAGACCCGTCTCGCGATCAGCGCGGAGCGGAGCGCACGTCCGCCGCTGCCCGAGTCCTGAGTTCAACTGCTCTCCCCCGCCCGCCCGCGCGCGGACTGCGGGGGAGGGGAGGGCGAATCGGCCGGCATGGGAGAGCGCCACCCCTCGCGACGCGGATGGGCGCCAGGCCGCGCTTACATATAGACACTGCGAGACATTTACGAGAATTACAAGACCATTTACACACTAATAAATACATTACGGTACATTATTTACACACTTACAAAGTCATGGTCACTTGGAAAAATATATACAACACAGAATCAATTACACACTAATAATGGCTTCACTGGCATGCTAGGGCGCACGCGGGTGCGTCCCTGGCCGATGCACAACACTGAGGGTTCACTGGGGAAACAAGGGAGGACGTTGACGAGGCATAACGGCCTGAAGGAGCCGAGGAGACACTTGGGTCGACGTCAAACTTACAGTAAAACTCGCTTAAGACGTTCCTGCGTAACACATTTTCCCGTTTATTAAGTTCAAAAAATTATTCCCTTGATCACTTCCATATATCCCTATGTTAATTTTTCCCTTTCATAACGTTTGTGTTTATATTGTAATGTTGCAAGACCCCTGCCCTCCTAGCTAAATATTTTTTCTTTTAAACTGTTTTCATGCATGTAAACATTTCTTAAAAAGTCTCGCTAAGAATATTTTACCGTTTTTATGTATTTAAGGGTTGATATTTGCACTTGCTGTGTATTTTAACATGTTAAGAATGTACTTTGTATTTTAACAGTCATTTTAAATCATTACTATTTTTTATGTAATTGTTCACAAATAAGCCGTTGTACTGGATTTTTGCCTTTTTTGGCCTACTTTTTCAGGTTTTTCTAAATAAGTTTAATTTTGCCAAGTAATTTGTATTATGATTGCTGTTACCTAATGTTCTAGAACACTGGACTTGGTGTGGGATGTATTAGAAAGAGACAGGTATATGAGACCTATGAGTGCGAGTGAGATCGAAATGGTGATTCCCCACCAAGAGAGAGACAGAAACGATATCTTGTTACTGCATGGGAACTGGAGGAGAACTACTCTCCCACAGTGTTGGAGAGAGAAGGAGAAAGGGAATCCCCTGTTTCTATCTGTGGAAATGGTTTTCAGTGTATATGTTCTGTGTTCTGATTTGCTTGTAATTGTTAGTGTGAATGAAGAGTGTATGTGATTGGTCGGTGAGGTCATGTGACTGCCCTTCCTGCGTGGAGGAACCAGTGCCATGATTTCACCAGTCGTCTGTCGATCGCTGCACAAGGAGGGTGCGTTCGGTGGCTTCTCACAAAATATGTAGTAATTGAGGATAAATTTAACTTTGGTAGCTAGAGCCATGCCGAAGATAGTAATTTAATCATTTGTTCTTTTTGGAACTTTTTGGACATTTTTAACTAGAAATTGCGGCTACCGACGTCGGCGTCTGGCTCATGGCGAAATTCATTTTCACTAGGTGCGGCCACGTTTGAGGCCGCACTGATTTCATGTTCTTACAGTAAGATGTTATTGAAGGACTTAACCTACGTTATTTTTCGTTAATTCTCATCGCCCGAGCTGCGAGCAATTCTCGACAGGCGGATGTACGAGTTAAATGAGTGAGAAAAATTTTGAAATTGATTGGATTCAACTGTGCGTTCTATTTTGAAAAATAAAACAAAAACTAAAATGGGCGCTTAAAATCTTTTTTTTTTAAACTTTTTTTATATAACGAACCGTTATAATATATGCTTCCCGCATATAATCTTCCGTGTATGTAGAAAAAATATAAAATAAAAACGTTAACCTTAAAAATTTGAACAATTTTTAAAGGTAATTAAAAAAATTTACATATGTATTTACACACGATGAGTTAATTGGAACAGCACATGCCCGTTGAAACCTGCGCCATGCGCCACTCGCTGTTACAGACACGCTGTTGTATCTGTGCGCCATTTCCCCACTCGAGTAATAACTGGTGACGAATGATAAACACGCACGATCGTCGAAACCTGTGCCAATCGCCACATGCTGTTACAAGTGTATTTTGCGCCAATCATCTGCTTGACTGAGCCGCTGTTCCATCTACACACCATTTTCTAACATGTGACTAAACCCTGAGTTACAATAGCCCGTCGCCTCCTTACGTCCGTCATCCGTCTGTCAATCACGTGACCTGCAGAAAATAAGAGATGTAACAACCCATATTAAAGCCTTCCCCATCCAATCCAGTAATAATTATTTGTTATAAATTTTTTGTCATATTTCAGGTTGGATTTAAAGTTTTTCCTTTTTCAAAGTTTTTGTAAACGTAATTCTCCGAGTTTGTTTTTATATTTTAAAATTCATAATTTTATATTTTAAGTATTTATTTTTTTGCTGGCGTCTTTGTGTGGGAAGGCGTGCTGACGTGATTCTCCTTCGTTTTTCCGCGACCGAGGCTTTGTTTCACACGCTAGGCGTGTGAGTCACGGTCACGGGAGTACGAGAAAGATACAAAATCGCTGCGTCGTGGGAACAGAAGTAAGCATTTCGTGGACGCTTCTGTTGCTATGCGCCGTGATTGGCTGAAAATTACGTCAGCGAGCCCAGGACACTGCCCGCACGAAGGAAAGGAAGGCTCTAAAGTTAGTCATTGTCTGAGCACCGTGTCGAGAGGTCGTGGTCGGGCGATGGCTCGCATCATTTAGTAATGTTATATTGAACTACAACTTAGCGGCTACGGTCCGAGCGAGGCCTAATAACCTTCTTTTTTTTCTCTTCGGACATTCAAATAAATTATAAATTTTTAACCGTAGTCGTAGGCAAAGCTCACAGCGAGGCGACAAAGTGTTTTGTCCAGCCGTCGCTGCCCGGAACTGATCTGGGCAATATAATGTAGTCGTATTAAGAATCTGCATGTTTTTTTCTCCTTTCTGGAGGTACAGTTTAAATTTCTTTTTGTGTGCTCTGTTATACGGAATATGGTGTGATTTCATCATGAATAAAAAAAACAGCTAATCCATCGAACATTGAGCAGTAATTTCTTCGTGACCTGCTTCTAACCTGTATTTTCCACTCATCACCAAATTTGAGCTAGCCTGAGTTGGTGGGTGGTAACAGAGAGCTCGAAAATTTTCGCCCGTCCGTCAAAAGCTTGGCAAACTTATATTTTGATGGACGAACGGATGAAATTATATCTATGGTTGGTCGCGCCAGTCAATTGTTTTCCAAATTCAAGTCTGTGGAGTTTGTTTTTGTTAGTTCAACTGTTCACAGTTTGGTTAACATTATATGCATTTGCGGCTTGAAAAACTCGTTGAATTGTAATAACTTAAAATTTTTCTGAAGATTTGCTGATCCATTATGTACGAGAACACGAGTTTCTGTACGATTTTCAAACGTGAACAGGATCACCAAAAATATTTAGCTTATATGGGCATTTCATCTGACATTAGTCCATTAAAGTACACATTTGTTGGCTGCACTGATTTCGAAAAATGTTTTACGTACGGATGAGGTGCTTTGTTGTAAATCTCTTGCCTAGATTCGTGGTGTTGACGGATTAAAATGTGACGGACGGACGGAGGTGACAGGCTATTGTAACTCCGGCTTAATAATACACCAAACCACATTACCAGTATTACCACCAGCCATTATTCGTTGATCTTTCCACATGTAGTTTTTTTGAAAGCAGTGCGCGCACTTTATATCGTGCTCAGTAAACAGTAATTGATAACCTGAAATCAAGGGGTTTTAGGTTAAGTGTGATTTTAGGCTAACTTTTTAGTTGTGATTTTGTGGTTATTAATCATAATAAACATTTATTGTTGTGAAAAACAGTGCGTAATGGCATCTTCAAATAGTGGAGGACCTACGAAAGGCGTTATCTGTTGAAGAAAAGCTGAAAATAATATCCGAAATCCGAAGTTGATGCGAATCCTTCGACACCAAGAGTGAGTATGGCAAAAAAACTCGGGATGCCGCTGTCTACATTGAACGGAATTATAATGAAACGGGATCAACTTTTGGCTGCTAGTGTTTCATCAAAATGCAAGAAAGTGAAGGTTGGTAAATACGAAGAAGTTGAAAGTTTACTCTTGACTTGGTTTAAGGAACAGAGGGCACTTGGAATCCCGACAAACTGTCTAATTTTGAGATAAAAAGCTGTACAATTCGCACATAACCTTGGTGTTGATTTTCAACCTTCAAATGGCTGGCTCGACAGATTCAAGAACAGAGTGGTCATAGTCTACAGAACTGTCAGTGGGGAGTCTGCAAGTGTGTGTGACGATACTGTCGAGACTTGGATTCATACAAAGTTGCCTGCAATTTTAAAGGACTTTGAAACAAAAAATGTTTTTAATGTTTATAAATGTGGGCTATTTTTCAACATGCTCCCAGATAAAACCTTTGTTTTAAAAG